>NC_053028.1:661633830-661739977 GCF_003073215.2 Triticum urartu | reverse complement strand
TAGTCTTCATCATAAAAGAGCCAACACAAGAAGTATCAAGCATGGTGCGATTGTTTTCAGAAAGCCGAGCATAAAGTTTTTGAATAATCATTTCTCTTGAGAGCTCATGATTGGGGCATGAATATAACATTGATTTAAGCCCCCCCAAGCTTGAGCGACGCTTTCTCCTTCGCGAGGCCAAAAATTATATATATAATTGCGATCACGATGAACAAGATGCATAAGATAAAACTTCTGATGAAATTCCAATTTCAATCGTTTGTAATTCCAAGACCTCATATCATCACATAGCCTATACCATGTCGATGCATCTCCCCTCAAAGATAAGGGAAAGACCTTCTTCTTAACAACATCTCCGGATACACCTGCAAGCTTAAATAATCCACAAACTTCATCCACATATATTAGATGTTCATCAGGATGTTTTGTTCCATCTCCTAAAAAGGGATTAGCTAGCAGTTTTTCTATTATACCCGAAGGAACTTCAAAGCAAGTATTTTCATTTTCATTTTCAGTAGGTTCAGTAGGTTGAGGAGCAACTCTTTTCTCTACTGGTCGGGGTGAAGATACCCCGAAAAAGCCCCTCAGAGGATTACTTTCCATAGTAACAAGTGACAGTAAATTTCAGCGCACTATATAAATTTTTCCTTAGCAAATTCCACCTACCAAAGGCGCTTCACTCCCCGGCAACGGCGCCAGAAAAGAGTCTTGATGACCCACAAGTATAGGGGATCGATCGTAGTACTTTCAATAAGTAAGAGTGTCGAACCCAAAGAGGAGCAGAAGGAAATGATAAACGGTTTTCAGCAAGGTATTCTCTGCAAGTACTGAAATAAGTGGTAACAGATAGTTTTGTGATGAGTTAATTTGTAACGAGCAACAAATAACAAAAGTAAATAAAGTGCAGCAAGGTGGCCCAATCCTTTTTGTAGCAAAGGACAAGCCTGGACAACTTATATAAGGAAAAGCGCTCCCGAGGACACATGGGAATATCGTCAAGCTAGTTTTCATCGCGCTCATATGATTCGCGTTCGGTACTTTGATAATTTGATATGTGGGTGGACCGGTGCTTGGGTGCTGTCCTTACTTGAACAAGCATCCCACTTATGATTAACCTCTATTGCAAGCATCCGTAAATACAACAAAAGTATTAAGGTAAACCTAACCATGGCATGAAACATATGGATCCAAATCAGCCCCTTACGAAGCAACGCATAAACTAGGATTTACGCTTCTATCACTCTAGCAACCCATCATCTACTTATCACTTCCCAATGCCTTCCTCTAGGCCCAAATAATGGTGAAGTGTTATGTAGTCGACGTTCACATAACACCACTAGAGGCTAGAGAACATACATCTCATCGAAATATAGAACGAATACCAAATTCACATGACTACTAATAGCAAGACTTCTCCCTTGTCCTCAGGAACAAACGTAACTACTCACAAAGCATAAACATGTTCATAATCAGAGGGGTATTAATATGCATAACGGATCTGAACATATGATCTTCCACCAATTAAACAAACTAGCATCAACTACAAGGAGTAGTTAACACTACTAGCAACCTACTAGCACCAATCCCGGACTTGAAGACAAGAATCGGATACAAGAGATGAACTAGGGTTTTGAGATGAGATGGTGCTGATGAAGATGTTGATGGAGATTTCCCTCTTCCGATGAGAGGAGCGTTGGTGATGACGATGGCGATGATTTCCCCCTCCGGGAGGGAAATTTCCCCGGCAGAACAGCTCTGCCGGAGCTCTAGATTGGATCCGCCAAGGTTCCGCCTCGTGGCGGTGGAGTTTCGTCCTGAAAGGTTGCTTCTTATTTTTTTCTCGATGAAGGACTTCATATAGGAGAAGATGGTCATCGGAGAGCCACCAGGGGGCCCACAAGGTAGGGTGGCGCGCCCTAGGGGGGTGCACCCTCGTGAGAAGGGTGTGGGCCCCCTGGTCTTCATCTTTGGCGAGGATTTTTCATTATTTATTATAAGGTGTTCCGTGGAGTTTCAGGACTTTTGGAGTTGTGCAGAATAGGTCTCCAATATTTGCTCCTTTTCCAGCCCAGAATTCCAGTTGCCGGCATTCTCCCTCCTTATGTAAACCTTGTAAAATAAGAGAGAATAGCCATAAGTATTGTGACATAATGTGAAATAACAGCCCATAATGCAATAAATATTGATATAAAAGCATGATGCAAAATGGACGTATCAGGGCTGTTTGTGACACTTATAGGAATAGCCCAACAGATTGATTGGAAAGAATAACTTTGAGGTGGTTTCGTACCCTACCATAATCTCTTCGTTTGTTCTCCGCTATTAGTGACTTTGGAGTGACTCTTTGTTGCATGTTGAGGGATAGTTATGTGATCCAATTATGTTATCATTGTTGAGGGAACTTACACTAGCGAAAGTATGAACCCTAGGCCTTGTTTCAACACATTGCAATACCGTTTACGCTCGATATCATTAGTTACCTTGCTGTTTTTATATTTTCATATTACAAAAACTATTATCTACTATCCATATACCACTTGTATCACCATCTCTTCGCCGAACTAGTGCACCTATACAATTTACCATTGTATTGGGTGTGTTGGGGACATAAGAGACTCTTTGTTATTTGGTTGCAGGGTTGCTTGAGAGAGACCATCTTCATCCTACGCCTCCTACGGATTGATAAACCTTAGGTCATGCACTTGAGGGAAATTTGCTACTATCCTACAAACCTCTGCACTTGGAGGTCCAACAACGTCTACAAGAAAAAGGTTGTGTAGTAGACATGAGTGTCCTCCATAAGATTCGGAGTGACACTTGCGTAGGATGTGTTCCTATTCATGCTCAGGTACACAACGTCTAATAACACCATCTACTCCTTCTTTATAAAGATGCAGGTCATCCCAAAAGTAGTGCCTCAAATCATAGAAGAACCTTTTCTTTTGCTGGTATGTGAAACTAGGTGGTATAAACTTAGCAACAATGTAATTAGCATAATCAGCATACCATGGAGCAGTATGAGAATCATTTATGACTTTTAGTTGCTCATTAGGAAAGCTATCATCAATAGGTAGTGGGCCATCAAGCACATTTTCTAACCTAGATAAGTTGTCTGCAACGGGGTTCTCAGCTCCTTTTCTATCAACGATATGCAAATCAAATTCTTGTAGCAAGAGAACCCATCTAATATGTCTAGGTTTAGCATCTTTCTTTTCCATAAGATATTTAATATCAGCATGATCAGTGTGAATAGTTACTTTAGAATCAACAATATAAGGTCTAAACTTAGCACAAGCAAATACAACTGCTAAGAATTCCTTTTTAGTAGTAGCATAATTTCTTTGAGCATTATCTAGAGTTTTACTAGCATATTGAGTAACATTTAGTTTCTTATCAATTCTTTGTCCTAGAACATCACCTACAGCATAATCACTAGCATCACACATAATTTCAAAGGGTAAATTCCAATCAGGTGGCAATAGGTGCAGAGATCAATGCTTTCTTAAGTATTTCAAATGCTTCTACGCAATCATCATCAAAAACAAATGGTATATCTTTTTGTAAAAAATTAGTCAGAGGCCGAGAAATTTTCGAGAAGATTTTAATGAATGTCCTATAAAAACCGACATGACCAAGGAAACTTCTTATACCTTTGATGTCCTTGGGACATGGCATCTTTTCATGGTGGCTGAACAATAGGTGCAGAGATCAATGCTTTCTTAAGTATTTCAAATGCTTCTACGCAATCATCATAAAAACAAATGGTATATCTTTTTGTAATAAATTAGTCAGAGGCCGAGAAATTTTCGAGAAGTCCTTAATGAACCTCCTATAAAAACTGGCATGACCAAGGAAACTTCTTATACCTTTGATGTCCTTGGGACATGGAATCTTTTCAATAGCATCAACCTTGGTTTTTTATTAACTTCAATACCTCTTTCAGAAACTTAATGCCCCAAGACAATACCTTCATTAACCATAAAGTGGCACTTTTCCCAATTCAAGACAAGATTAGTTTCTTCACATCTCTGCAAAACTCGATCAAGGTTGCTCAAGCAATCATCAAAAGAAGATCCATAGAAAGAAAAATCGTCCATGAAAACCTCACAAATCTTTTCACAAAAGTCAGAGAATATAGCCATCATGCATCTTTGAAAGGTAGCAGGTGCATTGCATAAACCAAAATGCATACGACTATAAGCAAAAGTACCAAAAGGTCATGTAAAAGTAGTCTTCGATTGATCTTTGGCTGACACAGGTATTTGAGAGAAACCAGAATAACCATCTAGAAAGCAAAAATGTGTATGTTTGGACAATCTTTCTAGCATTTGATCGATAAAAGTTAAGGGGTAATGATCTTTTTTAGTAGCCTTATTTAATTTGCGGAAATCAATTACCATCCTATAACCTGTAATAATTCTTTGAGGAATCAATTCATCTTTATCATTAGGAACAACAGTAATACCTCCCTTCTTAGGGACACAATGGACAGGGCTTACCCACTGACTATCAGCAACGGGATAAATTATACCTGCCTCAAGGAGCTTTAGTATCTCCTTTCTTACCACTTCTTTCATTTTAGGATTCAGCCGACGTTGATGATCATGAACTGGTTTAGCATCTTCTTCCAAATTAATTTTATGTTGACATAGAGTGGGACTAATGCCCTTAAGATCATCAAGAGTATACCCAATAGCAGCACGGTGGTTCTTCAGAGTTTTCAATAATCTCTCTTCTTCATGTTCTGAAAGGTTAGCACTAATAATAACAGGATATATCTTTTTCTCATCAAGATAAGCATATTTAAGAGTATCAGGTAACAGTTTAAGCTCAAACACAGGATCACCCTTGGGTGGAGTTTGGAATAGCTGAGCTCTGCAGTTCTCCCATTGTGAATCCAGCTTGGAGGCGGGAAGTGACTTCTTGATCCTCTTCCATAGCATCTATCCTCTTCAAATCAGCCTCCATCTCTTCCTCCGCTGCTGGCCCAAAGGGGTCAACATGATTGTTTGTTGTTGATCTTGGTGCCGGATGAGACACCCGGCTCTCCCCAACTAATTCTTGCAAAGACATCCTGGTCTAATCCATGACAACTCTCACCGCACTAATGACTGCTACCTCTTGAGCACTTGCGTTGTTTTTCCCTTGAAGAGGAAAGGGTGGTGCAGCAAAGTAGCATAAGTATTTACCTCGGTTTTTGAGAACCAAGGTATCAATCCAGTAGGAGGCTATGCGCGAGTCCCTCGCACCTACACAAAACAAATAAATCCTCGCAACCAACGCGATAAGGGGTTGTCAATTCCTACACGGTCACTCACGAGAGTGAGATCTGATAGATATGATAAGATAATATTTTTGGTATTTTTATGATAAAGATGCAAAGTAAAATAAAAGCAATGAAAATAACTAAGTATTGGAAGATTAATATGATAAAGATAGACCCGGGGGCCATAGGTTTCACTAGTGGCTTCTCTCAAGAGCATAAGTATTTTACGATGGGTGAACAAATTACTGTTGAGCAATTGATAGAATTGAGCATAGTTATGAGAATATCTAGGTATGATCATGTATATAGGCATCATGTCCAAGACAAGTAGACCAACTCCTGCCTGCATCTACTACTATTACTCCACACATCGACCGCTATCCAGCATGCATCTAGAGTATTAAGTTCAAGAGAATAGAGTAACGCTTTAAGCAAGATGACATGATGTAGAGGGATAAACTCATGCAATATGATGAAAAACCCATCTTGTTATCCTCGATGGCAACAACACAATACGTGCCTTGCTGCCCCTACTGTCACGGGGAAAGGACACCGCAATATTGAAGCCAAAGCTAAGCACTTCTCCCATTGCAAGAAAGATCAATCTAGTAGGCCAAACCAAACTGATAATTCGAAGAGACTTGCAAAGATAACCAATCATACATAAAAGAATTCAGAGAAGATTCAAATATTGTTCATAGATAAACTTGATCATAAACCCACAATTCATCGGTGTCAACAAACACACTGCAAAAGAAGATTACATCGAATAGATCTCCACAAGAGAGGGGGAGAACTCTGTATTGAGATCCAAAAAGAGAGATGAAGCCATCTAACTAATAACTATGGACCCAAAGGTTTGAGGTAAACTACTCACACATCATCAGAAGGGCTATGGTGTTGATGTAGAAGCCCTCTGTGATCGATGCCCCCTCCGGCGGAGCTCCGGAACAGGCCCCAAGATGGGATCTCGTGGATACAGAAAGTTACGGTGATGGAATTAGGGTTTTGGCTCCGTATCTGATCGTTTGGGGGTACATAGGTATATATAGGAGGAAGGAGTACGTCGGTGGAGCAACAGGGGGCCCACGAGGGTGGAGGGCACGCCTAGGGGGTAGGCGCGCCCCCCTACCTCGTGGCCTCCCTGTTGGTTGCTTGACGTAGGGTCCAAGTCTCCTGGATCTTGTTCGTTCTAAAAATCACGTTCCCAAAGGTTTCATTCCGTTTGGACTCCGTTTGATATTCCTTGTCTTCGAAACCCTAAAATAGGCAAAAAAACATCAATTCTAGGCTGGGCCTCCAGTTAGTAGGTTAGTCCCTAGAATAATATAAAAGTGTATAATAAAGCCCAATAATGTCCAAAACAGTAGATAATATAGCATGGAGCAACCAAAAATTATATATACGTTGGAGACGTATCAAGCATCCCCAAGCTTAATTCCTGCTCGTCCTCGAGTAGGTAAATGATAAAAACATAATTTTTGATGTGGAATGCTACTTGGCATAATTTCAATGTAAGTCTTCTTAATTTTGGTATGAATATTCAGATCCGAAAGATTCAAGACAAAAGTTCAATATTGACATGAAAATAATAATACTTCAAGCATACTAACTAAGCAATTATTTCTTCTCAAAATAACATGGCCAAAGAAAGTTATCCCTACAAAATCATATATTCTGGCTATGCTCTATCTTCACCACACAAAGTATTTAAATCATGCACAACCAAGATGACAAGCCAAGCAATTGTTTCATACTTTTGGTGTTCTCAAAGTTTTTCAATCTTCACGCAATACATGAGCATGAGCCATGGACATAGCACTTTAGGTGGAATAGAATGGTGGTTGTGGAGAAGACAAAAAGGGAGAAGATAGTCTCACATCAACTAGGCGTATCAACGAGCTATGGAGATGCCCATTAATAGATATCAATGTGAGTGAGTAGGGATTGCCATGCAACGGATGCACTAGAGCTATAAGTATATGAAAGCTCAAAAAGAAACTAAGTGGGTGTGCATTCAACTTGCTTGCTCACGAAGACCTAGGGCATTTTGGGGAAGCCCATCTTTGGAATATGCAAGCCAAGTTCTATAATGAAAAATTCCCACTAGTATATGAAAGTGATAACAAAGGAGACTCTCTAATATGAATATCATGGTGCTACTTTGAAGAACAAGTGTGGTAAAAGGATAGTGGCATTGTCCCTTCTCACTTTTTCTCTCATTTTTTTATTTGGGCCTTTTCTCTTTTTTATGGCCTCTTTTTTTATTTGGGCTTCTTTGGCCTCTTTTTTTTCGTCCGGAGTCTCATCCCGACTTGTGGGGGAATCATAGTCTCCATCATCCTTTCCTCACTTGGGACAATGCTCTAATAATGATGATCATCACACTTTTATTTTCTTACAACTCAAGAATTACAACTCGATACTTCGAACAAGATATGACTCTATATGAATGCCTCTGACGGTGTACCGGGATATGCAATGACTCATGAGTGACATGTATGAAAGAACTATGGATAGTGGATTTGCCACAAATACAATGTCAACTACATGATCATGCAAAACAATATGACAATGATGGAGCGTGTCATAATAAACGGAACGGTGGAAAGTTGCATGGCAATATATCTCGGAATGGCCATGGAAATGCCATGATAGGTAGGTATGGTGGCTGTTTTGAGGAAGGTATATGGTGGGTGTATGATACCGGCGAAAGGTGCGCGGTATTAGAGAGGCTAGCAATGGTGGAAGGGTGAGAGTGTGTATAATCCATGGACTCAACATTAGTCATAAAGAACACATATACTTATTGCAAAAATCTACAAGTTATCAAAGCAAAGTATTATGCGCATGCTCCTATGGGGATAGATTGGTAGGAAAATACCATCGCTCGTCCCCGTCCGCCACTCATAAGGAAGACAATCAATAAATAAGTCATGCTCCGAATTCATCACATAATGGTTAACCATACGTGCATGCTACGGGAATCACAAACTTTAACACAAGTATTTCTCAAATTCACAACTACTCAACTAGCATGACTCTAATATCACCATCTCCATATCTTAAAACAATTATCAAGTATCAAACTTCTCATAGTATTCAATACACTCATAGAGAATTTTATTATTAATCTTGTATACCTAGCATATTAGGATTATTTATGAAAATTACCATGCTATTTAAGACTCTCAAAATAATCTAAGTGAAGCATGAGAGATCAATAGTTTCTATAAAACAAATCCACCATTGTGCTCTAAAAGATATAAGTGAAGTACTAGAGCAAAACTGTATAACTCAAAAGATATAAGTGAATGTAGCGACCCGACCCGAATGGATCAAGTCTCTGTGCTTAAGTGTCATCCCTGGATCGGTATGCTGACACACACAGTACTCGAGGATTTATAAAAGAGGTAAATCACATGTAAAAGTAACGTAAATACTATTACCTCAAATCCAAATTAGCGGAAGTAACAAGGTTGTGGATTCCCATCAACACCAACGGCAAAGTTGAGTGTAGAAATCTTAACCCTAACGTATCACTTACTCGTCGTAAGATAATCCTGCAACATGAGACGTTGCAGCCACAGAGGGTCAGTACATTGAATGTACTGGCAAATTCACACCATAGAGAATGATGAATAAAGACTATCACTACATGCATATTTGGCTGGTGGAAAAGCTCTATGGTTATAAGGTTTTTGCGTAAAGCCAATTTTTCCCTACCGCAAAGGAATAAATTTTATTTAACTATCATGGTGGTTGTTGAACATTGAGAATGGTTGACAGCATTCTCAATCCCAATTAAGTAACATCATTAAACCCAACAATATTCATTTAAAGTAACGTGATGAGATCAACAGGATAATCCAAGAACTAGATACTCAAGATGTCCATAACCGGGGACACGGCTAACCATGATTAGTTTATACACTCTGCAGAGGTTTGTGCACTTTTCCCCACAAGACTCGATCGCCTCCGTTGGATTTCTCGCACTACATGGTGTTTGAGAAACGGATGACCGAGACACAGTCTTTCAGAAGCGCTAGCACCTTACGATGGATAGACCAGTACACCTACTTTCCCCTACATCTGCTAGTCTACCCTGTAAGAGTTCGCACGACTTACTCAACTATGCCAGAGCCCATAATGGCTTGTGGCTGCACACGGAAATTTCTAGTATGAATAATCTCATGATCCCTTTGAGCCTGGGTGGCGGTCCAAAATAAAAACAGGCAAGTCCTGGAATACCCAGGTGCCTCAATCCACCCAGATGTGTGTTAGGTTCCCACCTTAGATAAACCATTAATTAACAATCTCACATCTGTCATGGATACTCTCAAAACCCAATCCACGTCTACTAGCATAGCATGGCATAATAAGCATAACGTAATAGTAACTCCCAAGGGTTTGATAACAAACAGGTAATAGGTACTACCTCATCTACTTCCCATCCCATAGTTTAATTAGATCCTAATCATGCAATGTGTGAGGATGGATCTAATGCAATAAAACTAGGTTGTAGAAAAGGTATGATCAAAGTGTGAACTTGCCTACAATGTTGATGAAGATGATTCGCACTCAAAACTCTTGATAGATCTACTCGTCACACTCCGGTCAATCTATCGTAAGCAAGCAATAGTAACCACACATAAGCAATCACTCAAAAGATCAGAAAGAACAAAGAAGACGATTCGGAAACATCAAAACCAAGCAAATAACTCTTGCAACATAAAACAATTTCTAACAGTACCAAAATTATGTGAATTTGGCCTTATTAGAATGTTTAGGTCAAGAGCTTCGATTTGCAAAAAGAATCAACTGAAACGGAGCTACGAAACTCAAGTTATGATCAAACGAAGTTTGAATTCAAATCTGCTCTAATTCAAATTTTAAACTTTTCAAAAACATGTTTGAGTTGGATTACTGGATAGAGGAGATCATAACGAAGACGTGGGCATTGGTTTCGTTGGGTTTGGATAAACGGGTAAAAAGATGTGGTGTTTTGAAAATCAGGGACTAAACTGCAAAGAAAGAAATTGCAACTAGGTCCCTGGATACGTGTCAGAAATCTACTGGCCGAAATCTGTTCGCTGCGAGGCTAAAACGGCGGATGTTCGCTACTTAGCGCATACCGGTTAAAAAAAACCAGACATATCTAATCCTAACCGTAGCTCTAAGATCAGATGGTTGAGGTGACAGGGGGCTTTACCGCGGCGGTCACGTCGTCGGCGTCAGAGAAGAAAGCGGCGGTGGCGGCGGCTCGAACGGGACGGCGGCTCCGGGGCTCGGCGGCGCCGGTGGAGAAGATGGAGAGGCGCGGCTCGACGAGGGGAAGGCGGTGGCGGTGTGGGCGCTCGGCCTCGGAGTCGGAACGGCGCGGGCTTGGCGGCGGATCTCGCGAACACCGGCGAGTTCGCGCGGGGCGTGGAAAGCTGCGGTTTGAGGCAAAACGAGGCCAGGGCCTCGGCTTATAAAGGGGGTCGCCTTGGGCGAGGGGAGAAGACGGGGGAAGCGCCCGGGTTGAGCACGGCGTCGGCCGACGAATCGTGCGCGTGCTGGACTCCAGCGGGAGGTCGGTGACGAACCCGACAGGTGGGTCCCACCTGTCGGTGGCTGGGCGTGGCAACATGCGCGCGGAGGAGAGAGCGGGCGGGCGAGGCGAAGGCGTTTCAGGCGCGCGGAGGCCGCTGCTGAGCTGGGCTGGCGCTGGACTGGGCTAGGCCGGTCCAGTTCGGCGGCGGAGGAGGATTTGTTTTTTTTAACACAGGCAAAAGATAAATAAAATAAAAGCGAACTAAAAGAAAATATTATATAGCCATATAATATATCAAACTTTCAGAAAAAGATTTTCTACAACGTGAACATTTTTGTAAAGTCAAATAAAATCCAGAAAATTCAAATAATTCAAAGTGTGCTACTGGTCTAATAAAATCCAATAAAGAACATTTTAAAAACACCAAAATGATTTCAAATAAATTTTTCTCCAATTTTATAATGTAGGGAATCATGTTACCCTATTTTTCATGTATTTTGATTTTGGAGAAAAATAATTTGAATAAAACTAAAATAAATCCAAATTGAAAATAAATTCAAAAGAGCTTTGAATTTAAATCTTTGAACTCCCAACTCATATTTCATATAATTTGAAGAAGTCATTTTATCTTCGCTCGTGAAAATCATTGAGTTGCATAAAGTTGCAGAATTGGAAATATTTTCCAAATGAAATTTAAAATTTTTCAAACACCCCATTTCATTTAAATAAATGGAAGAAGTCATGTCATCTTCTCTCCAGGGTTTTGTGATGAAAAGAATTTGAATTCATGGAGATCAAAAAGCAAATATGGAAGTTTGGGAAAGTCCTTTTATTCCCTCTCTTTTAACTTTCAAAAAGTTTCGAATTCACTCACTTTCAGACAATCAATCAAACAATCAACCAAATCTATCTAATTATTATAACATTCCAAAGTTTAGAATTTTGGGATGTTACAAACCTACCACCCTTAAAATGAATCTCGTCCTCGAGATTCGGAGAGGCTAGCAAGAAAAAGGTTAGGGTTTGGGGGTCTCCTCAAATTCCATCAATCATCACCGGGGTCTGGGGTGCTACCACCCTTAGAAACATTGTTACGGTCCCATCAAAACTCATATACTCCATCCTTATTCTTGACGGGGTCGGTCTTCTCAGATCCTCGAGAAAATTCCTTCTCTGAGCTCTTCCGATAGTGGCATAATCTTTTCCTCAATTCTTCCGTCCTTTTATCTTGGTAAGGTTATTCTGAGACTGGGTCTTCTAGCTGACCGGTCTGGCGCCAATTTTATATAACTATCGATATCTCATGGTGGTTAACAATTTATGGCTTCTCCTGCAGGAAATGGGTCTGGGTTGATCCTCACCGTATAACCTACGGTTGGCAAAGCTGCCTTGTACAAGGGAAAAATTCTTATACCATTCTAGGGTTTAAACAAGGTTTTGATCATCGTCTCTCCACTATAGGTAAGTCACTCAGATTTACCATCCCATATAGCAAGGCGAATAATGAGAGTAAGTCGGTATGGTGATCAATCCATCCCGCACCCAAATCATTACCATGTATACAGTTTAGCGAATCTCGCATACTAACACTCAGTCATCCTCATGAGCATTGCAGAATTTCTCTCGTCGACGAACCAAGGTTCGGATAAATCCATTGATTCTGCAAGCCAAACAAACATCTATCATTCCTTCACAACTCTCAGGTTTTGCGTAACTCCTATAAGATCGTCTGTCGATAAAATCGTAACTTCTTTCAGGGTTTTTTTCCTTCAGCAAGAATGTGCTTGCTTCTTGGCAGGTCCTGGGCCTGTGGGTTATGGCACACCTCATCACTTGTAGTCCTTGAACTTATCATCGGGCAACTTATCGTTATTCCAACATCCAACTTCCAGCTTCCTAGCATACTTAGAATCCATCCAATTGTATTGTCTTCTTCCTTCTATTGGCACCAAACTAGGACATGATTACTCAGACACATCATGGAATTTCCATTGATCCATATTTCCAACATCATACCTCCTTTATATCCAACAGTACTTCATCTCTTCATATTCTTGGGGTATCCAACATATCGAGATAAAACTCGTATTCATTTTTGTCCGAAATCCACTCAGTGGAGTATCCTTATCTTTTCCAGGGGTCAACGGTTCTTTACAGGGTACTAGCACCCTTAAAATGCACAAATCTTCCATAGACCATATTTCTCATATCCTCAAAATGGCCAAAATTCTTCTTCATAGAGTAACAACTCATAAAATCCATATCAGTACCAACGGTGCTAACTTTATTCATTCTCAAGTGATTACCATCCCTTGCTTTTCCATTACATGTCTCAACTCAACACCTCAATATAAAAGAAAAATGTTCTCACTTCTACTACTCCATTACTTTTGTTGCAAACTCAACTATCTAGCACAAGTTTCCTTCTCCTTAGGGCATTCTCTAGCAAAGTGCCCTGCTCCATTACCACTAAAACATATTACTTCTGACAAGTATCGAGGTTTCCTTTTTGGGCAATTGTTGAGGTAGTGTCCTGACTCCTTGCACCTGTAACAGGTGATATGACTCAGGTCCTTCCTGGAATCCAATCGGTTTCTCTTCCTGGACTTTTTCATGCCAATCATGGCTTCTATTTCTTGTGGGTCATATTCTACTTCCTCCGTCGGGAATTCTACTTGATCCCCATTCAAACAATTTTGGGAGATGTGTCCTTCTTCTCCATATGAATAACAAGACTTAGTGCAGGGTTTACTCGGGTCTTCTTTAGATGTGTCCTCCATCTCTTCCTTCATCACAACTTCTTCTAAAATTTCCATGAGGGCTCCTTTCATTACTTCTTTCTTCTGCTGGATGGTTCGTTGTACCATGGGATAAATGTGACACTGAGCAGGATAGTGGGTAGTCCCTTCACACAAGAAACAAGTAATCTACCTAATTGGGCATTCTTCAACTGGGTGACTTCCTTCGCAATTAGGGCATTCATCCTTGTGTTCTTTATGGGTGTGTCCTATTTCTCCACAAATCTTGCATGCACAAGGTTTCTTCATATCCTTTCCATAAGGCTTCAACTTCTGGGACACAAACCGGGACTTTGGCAAAGTCAACTTAAATTCCTTCCAAGTGATTTCTCCTTGCCATCCATTGATGGTTTGGTACATTCTCCACCAAGTAGCAGCACCTCTTTCAAAGCACTGAAGAGCATGCTGGGTCATATCATGTCCAACTATAGGGTTATTCTCCATGTGATCCTCCATGTTCTGAATCCATCGGTCCGTCTCCAAGTGACTCATCGGTCCAGAAAATACAAGCTCATCTCCATTCATCCTCTATTGGGTCCAAGGGTTTTGGGGTGAGATAAGAGGGATAGAGAGGGATACACATAATACAAACAATGGTTTTGAAAAGACAGATTTTATCTGTGGCTGTCGGAAAAAACATCAAGCAAATGACAGCTCACAAACATCACATCTAACGTAGGTATATAACAGGGGTTTGGTCTTCTAAAGGTCAATAAATCTTCGACGTCTCCAAACTCTTCAAGCCTTGTTCATGCCTCCAATGGCTTGTTTCGATCATGCTTGTCTTTCTCAAGTTCTTTTGCCAGATCAATCTCTGTTGACGTGAAATCTCTCGTGACATCCTTTAATATTCCGGAGTTGCATTTCAAACTTCTGGTTTCAACATCCTTCACATGAACCATGGTCATACTGTCCTTCAGTTCCTGACAATTCTCCGGTATCTCGAGGTTGTAGCTCCTCCAACATGGCTACTCTCATTTTCAGGATCCTGAGTTCCCCATGAAATACTTCCTTGTCTAATACGACTTCCTAGAGCTCCATTTTAAACTTCTTGATGTACTACTCCAGATCCTGGTGATACACCGGCTAGGGCTAAAACTTCATCTTATGATAGGTGCTCCATCAGCCTTCTTCCATCAAATCCATTCTGAAGACATGCATCCTTAACTCAGCACGGTGACAATAGCAATAGCGAGTGATGACATCACGGATAACCGTGTTTCTGCTCTTGTCATTTCCATGAGCTATCTCTCCACAGTTGATATCTCCTGCCTTAGGGTTTCTTTGACAAAACTTCGAGTTCTCATACTCCTTGTTTCAGTCTTTCTCCGATACACCTTGATCTCGGGTATTGACAACTCCCATAATCTGCCAAGTTCCATAAGGGTAGCATTCCTAGGTCATACAAATCTGGGGATTCTTCAGAGCCTCCAATTCTCCTAGTCTTCAGAGTCTTCAACAGCTGTAGTTTCCATTATCGTAATGTATGGTAAAATCCTCTTCATTCCGAATGGTCTTACTTGTCTGATATCCTGTACTTCTTGGAGTGGTCTCATCAGTGGAATCTTTGAGTGGTCAAAAGGGGAAAGGGGTATGGTCTCACTAAAGAGAATTTTTGAATAAGCTCAGAAGAGAAGAGAGGTAAAAGATCTTTTTGAAAGGGGAAAGTTGTAGAGAAAACTCTTTGCTATGGGCTTGCCAGTTTCTAGGGTCACATCCTACAGTCAACATGTGCTCTGATACCATCTTGTAGCGACCCGACCCGAATGGATCAAGTCTCTGTGCTTAAGTGTCATCCCTGGATCGGTATGCTGACACACACAATACTCGAGGATTTGTAACAGAGGTAAATCACATGTAAAAGTAACGTAAATACTATTACCTCAAATCCAAATTAGCGGAAGTAACAAGGTTGTGGATTCCCATCAACACCAACGGCAAAGTTGAGTGTAGAAATCGTAACCCTAACGTATCACTTACTCGTCGTAAGATAATCCTGTAACATGATACGTTGCAGCCACAGAGGGTCAGTACATTGAATGTACTGGCAAATTCACACCATAGAGAATGATGAATAAAGACTATCACTACATGCAAATTCACACCATAGAGAATGATAGATCTACTCATCACACTCCGGTCAATCTATCGTAAGCAAGCAATAGTAACCACACATAAGCAATCACTCAAAAGATCAGAAAGAACGAAGAACACGATTCGGAAACATCAAAACCAAGCAAATAACTCTTGCAACATAAAACAATTTCTAACAGTACCAAAATTATGTGAATTTGGCCTTATTAGAATGTTTAGGTCAAGAGCTTCGATTTGCAAAAAGAATCAACTGAAACGGAGCTACGAAACTCAAGTTATGATCAAACGAAGTTTGAATTCAAATCTGCTCTAATTCAAATTTTAAACTTTTCAAAAACATGTTTGAGTTGGATTACTGGATAGGGGAGATGATAACGAAGACGTGGGCGTTGGTTTCGTTGGATTTGGATAAACGGGTAAAAAGATGTGGTGTTTTGAAAATCAGGGACTAAACTGCAGAGAAAGAAATTGCAACTAGGTCCTTGGATACGTGTCAGAAATCTACTGGCCGAAATCTGTTCGCTGCGAGGCTAAAACGGCGGATGTTCGCTATTTAGCGCATACCGGTTCAAAAAAAAAAACAGACATATCTAATCCTAACCGTAGCTCTAAGATCGGACGGTTGAGGTGATAGGGGGCTTTACCGTGGCGGTCACGTCGTCGGCGTCAGAGAAGAAAGCGGCGGCGGCGGCTCGAACAGGACGGCGGCTCCGGGGCTCGGTGGCACCGGTGGAGAAGATGGAGAGGCGCGGCTCGACGAGGGGAAGGCGGTGGCGGTGTGGGTGCTCGGCCTCGGAGTCAGAACGGCGCGGGCTTGGCGGCGGATCTAGCGAACTCCGGCGAGTTCGCGCGGGGCGTGGAGAGCTGCGGTTTGAGGCAAAACGAGGCCAGGGCCTCGGCTTATAAAGGGGGTCGCCTTGGGCGAGGGGAGAAGACGGGGGAGGCGCTCGGGTTGAGCCCGGCGTCGCCCGGCGAATCGTGCGCGTGCTGGACTCCGGCGGGAGGTCGGTGACGAACCCGACAGGTGGGTCCCACCTGTCAGTGGCTGGGCGTGGCAGCGTGCGCGCGGAGGAGAGAGCGGGCGGGCAAGGCGAAGGCGGTTCGGGCGCGCGGAGGCCGCTGCTGAGCTGGGCTGGGCCGGTCCAGTTCGGCGGCGGAGGAGGATTTGTTTTTTTTAACACAGGCAAAAGATAAATAAAATAAAAGCGAACTAAAAGAAAATATTATATAGCCATATAATATATCAAAATTTTCAGAAAAAGATTTTCTACGACGTGAACATTTTTGTAAAGTCAAATAAAATAAAGAAAAATTCAAATAATTCAAAGAGTGCTACTGGTCTAATAAAATCCAATAAAAACATTTTAAAAATACCAAAATGATTTCAAATAAATTTTTCTCCAATTTTATAATGTAGGGAATCATGTTACCCTATTTTCCATGTATTTTGATTTTGGAGAAAAATAATTTGAATAAAACTCAAATAAATCCAAATTGAAAATAAATTCAAAAGAACTTTGAATTTAAATCTTTGAACTCCCAACTCATATTTCATATAATTTGAAGAAGTCATTTTATGTTCGCTCGTGAAAATCATTGAGTTGCATAAAGTTGCAGAATTGGAAATATTTTCCAAATGAAATTCAAATATTTTCAAACACCCCATTTCATTTAAATAAATGGAAGAAGTCATGTCATCTTCTCTCCAGGGTTTTGTGATGAAAAGAATTTGAATTCACGGAGATCAAAAAGCAAATATGAAAGTTTGGGAAAGTCCTTTTATTCCCTCTCTTTTAACTTTCAAAAAGTTTCGAATTCACTCACTTTCAGACAATCAATCAAACAATCAACCAAATCTATCTAATTATTATAACATTCCAAAATTTAGAATTTTGGGATGTTACAGTGAAGCACATAGAGTATTCTAATAATTTCCGAATCATGTGTGTCTCTCTCAAAAGGTGTGTACAGCAAATATGATTGTGATAAACTAAAAAGAAAAGACTCAAATCATACAAGACGCTCCAAGCAAAACACATATCATGTGGTGAATAAAAATATAGCTCCAAGTAAAGTTACCGATAGAAGTAGACGAAAGAGGGGGTGCCTTCAGGGGCATCCCCAAGCTTTGGCTTTTTGGTGTCCTTAGATTATCTTGGGGGTTCCATGGGCATCCCCAATCTTAGGCTCTTGCCATTCCTTGTTCCATAATCCATCAAATCTTTACCCAAAACTTGAAAACTTCACAACACAAAACTTAAAGTAGAAAATCTCGTGAGTTCCGTTAGCGAAAGTAAACAAAAGACCACTTCAAGGTACTGTAATGAACTCATTCTTTATTTATGTTGGTGCTAAACCTACTGTATTCCAACTTCTCTATGGTTTTTAAACTATTTTACTAGCCATAGATTCATCAAAATAAGCAAACAACACACGGAAAACAGAATCTGTCAAAAACAGAACAGTCTGTAGTAATCTGTAGCTAGCACAAGATCTGGAACCCCAAAAATTCTAAAATAAATTGCTGGACGTGAGGAATTTATCTATTAATCATCTGAAAAAATAATTAAATAAATATCACTTTCCAAATAAAAATGGCAGCAGTTCTCATGAGCGCTAAAGTTTCTGTTTTTTACAGCAAGATTAACAAGACTTTCCCCAAGTCTTCCCAACGGTTCTACTTGGAACAAACACTAATTAAACCAAAAAAAACCAAAACAGAGGCTAGATAAATTATTTATTACTAAACAGGAGCAAAAAGCAAGGAATAAAAATAAAATTGGGTTACCTCCCAACAAGCGCTATCGTTTAACGCCCCTAGCTAGGCATAAAAAGCAAGGATAGATCTAGGTATTGCCATCTTTGCTAGGCAATCCATAAGTGGGTCTCATAATAGATTCATAAGGTAATTTAATTTTCTTTCTAGGAAAGTGTTCCATGCCTTTCCTTAACGGAAATTGGAATCTAATATTTCCTTCCTTCATATCAATAATTGCACCAATCGTTGTAAGGAAAGGTCTACCAAGAATAATAGGACATGAAGGATTGCAATCTATATCAAGAACGATAAAATCTACGGGCACATAATTCTTATTTGCAACAATAAGAACATCATTAATTCTTCTCATAGGTTTCTTAATAGTGGAATCCAAAAGGTGCAAGTTTAGAGAGCAATCATCAAAATCACGAAAACCTAACAAATCACACAAAGTCTTTGGAATCGTGGAAAGACTAGCACCCAAATCACAGAAAGCATAGCATTCATGATCTTTAATTTTAATTTTAATAGTTGGTTCCCACTCATCATAAAGTTTTCTAGGGATAGAAACTTCCAACTCAAGTTTTTCTTCATAAGATTGCATCAAAGCATTAACGATATGTTTGGTAAAAGCTTTATTTTGACTATAAGCATGAGGAGAATTTAGCACGGATTGTAACAAGGAAATACAATCTATCAAAGAGCAGCTATTATAATTAAATTCCTTGAAATCCAAAATAGTAGGTTCATTAACATCTAGAGTTTTTATCTCTTCAATCCCACTTTTATCAAATTTAGCATCAAGATCTAAAAACTCTGAATTTTTGGAACGCCTTCTAGGTAAAGGTGGATCATATTCAGTCCCATTATTATCAAGATTCATATTGCAAAACAAAGATTTAATAGGGGACACATCAATAACTTTTAGATCTTCATCTTTATTATCATGGTAACTAGAAGAACACGCTTTTATAAAGGAATCTTTCTTAGCACGCATCCTAGCGGTTCTTTCTTTGCACTCATCAATGGAAATTCTCATGGCTTTGAGAGACTCATTGATATCATGCTTACATGGAATAGATCTAAGTTTCAAAGAATCAACATCAAGAGAAATTTATCAACGTTCCTAGCCAACTCATCAATCTTAAGCAATTTTTCTTCAATCAAAGCATTGAAATTCTTTTGCGAAGTAATAAATTCTTTAATATTAGATTAAAAATCAGAGGGCATCTTATTATAATTTACATAAGAATTGTTCTAGGAATTACCATAATTATTAGAGGAATTACTAGGATAAGGCCTAGGATTAAAATTTCCTCTATACGCGTTGTTACCAAAATTGTTCCTACCAACAAAATTCACATCCATAGATTCATTATTATTCTCAATCAAAGTAGACAAAGGCATATCATTAGGATCGGAAGAGACACTTTTATTAGCAAATAATTTCATAAGTTCATCCATCTTTCCACTCAAAACATTAATTTCTTCTATCGCATGCACTTTCTTATTAGTAGATCTTTCAGTGTGCCATTGAGAATAATTAACCATAATATTATCTAGGAGTTTAGTAGCTTCTCCTAAAGTGATTTCCATAAAAGTTCCTCCCGCGGCCGAATCTAAAAGATTTCTAGAAGCAAAATTCAATCCGGCATAAATTTTTTGTATAACCATCCACAAATTCAAACCATGAGTAGGGAAATTACATATCATTAATTTCATCCTCTCCCAAGCTTGTGCAACATGTTCATGATCAAGTTCCTTAAAATTCATAATATCATTTCTAAGAGAGATGATCTTAGCGGAAGGAAAATATTTACAGATAAAAGCATCTTTGCACTTATTCCAAGAGTCAATACTATTTTTAGGCAAAGACAAAAACCAAGCTTTAGCATGATCTCTAAGCAAAAAAGGAAATAGCTTCAATTTAACAATATCATTGTCCACATCTTTCTTCTTTTGCATATCACACAAATCAACGAAGCTATTTAGATGGGTAGAGGCATCTTCACTAGGAAGGCCGGAAAACGGATCTTTCGTGACAAGATTCAGCAAGGCAACATTAATTTCACAAGATTTAGCATCGGTAAGAGGAGCGATCGGAGTGCTAATAAAATCATTGTTGTTGGTATTGTCAAAGTCACACAATTTAGTGTTATCTTGAGCCATCGTGACAGGCAAGCAATCCAACACACAAGCAAACGAGGAACGGGCAACAAGAGGCAAATAGAGAAAGAGAGGGAGGATAGAGAGAGAGGGGGGGGCGAATAAAACGGCAAGGGTGAAGTGGGGGAGAGGAAAACGAGAGGCAAATGGCAAATAATGTAATGCGGGAGCTAAGGGTTTGCGATGGGTACTTGGTATGTTGACTTTTGCGTAGACCTCCCCGGCAACGGCGCCAGAAATCCTTCTTGCTACCTCTTGAGCACTTGCGTTGGTTTTCCCTTAAAGAGGAAAGGGTGGTGCAGCAAAGTAGCATAAGTATTTCCCTCAGTTTTTGAGAACCAAGGTATCAATCCAGTAGGAGGCTACGCGTGAGTCCCTCGCACCTACACAAAACAAATAAATCCTCGCAACCAATGCTTTAAGGGATTGTCAATCCCTACACGGTCACTTACGAGAGTGAGATCTGATAGATATGATAAGATAATATTTTTGGTATTTTTATGATAAAGATGCAAAGTAAAATAAAAGCAATGAAAATAACTAAGTATTGGAAGATTAATATGATAAAGATAGACCCGGGGGCCATAGGTTTCACTAGTGGCTTCTCTCAAGATCATAAGTATTTTACGGTGGGGGTGAACAAATTACTGTTGAGCAATTGACAGAATTGAGCATAGTTATGAGAATATCTAGGTATGATCATGTATATAGGTATCACGTCTAAGACAAGTAGACCGACTCCTGCCTGCATCTACTACTATTACTCCACACATCGACCGCTATCCAGCATGCATCTAGAGTATTAAGTTCAAGAAAACAGAGTAACGCTTTAAGCAAGATGACATGATGTAGAGGGATAAACTCATGCAATATGATGAAAATCCCATCTTGTTATCCTCGATGGCAATAATACAATACGTGCCTTGCTGCCCCTACTGTCACTGGGATAGGACACCGCAAGATTGAACCCAAAGCTAAGCACTTCTCCCATTGCAAGAAAGATCAATCTAGTAGGCCAAACCAAAATGATAATTCAAAGAGACTTGCAAAGATAACCAATCATACATAAAATAATTCAGAAAAGATTCATATATTGTTCATAGATAAACTTGATCATAAACCCACAATTCATCGATCTCAACAAACACACCGCAAAAGAAGATTACATCGAATAGATCTCCACAAGAGAGGGGGAGGACTTTGTATTGAGATCCAAAAAGAGTGAAGAACCCATCTAGCTAATAACTATGGACCCGAAGGTCTGAGGTAAACTACTCACACTTCATCGGAAGGGCTATGGTGTTGATGTAGAAGCCCTCCATGATCGATGCCCCCTCCGGCGGAGCTCTGGAACAGGCCCCAAGATGGGATCTCGTGGATACAGAAAGTTACGGCTGTGGAATTAGGGTTTTGGCTCCGTATCTGATCTTTTGGGGGTACGTAGGTATATATAGGAGGAAGAAGTACGTCGGTGGAGCAACAGGGGGCCCACGAGGGTGGAGGGCACGCCTAGGGGGTAGGCGCGCCCCCCTACCTCGTGGCCTCCCTGTTGGTTGCTTGACGTAGGGTCCAAGTCTCCTGGATCTTGTTCGTTCCAAAAATCACGTTCCCGAAGGTTTCATTCCGTTTGGACTTCGGTTGATATTCCTTTTATTCGAAACCTTAAAATAGGAAAAAAAACAACAATTCTGGGCTGGGCCTCCGGTTAGTATGTTAGTCCCAAAAAATAATATAAAAGTGTATAATAAAGCCCAATAATGTCCAAAACAGTAGATAATATAGCAGGGAGCAATCAAAAATTATAGATACGTTGGAGACGTATCAATGACCGGTTGTTGTGCGGGAGAAGATGGCTGGCTCGCTCGTAGAAACAATTGCGCGGGCGATCCTGGCATTTCAGAAATCAGGGACGGCAACGGCAAGCCACTATGCAATAAAGACAAGCGTCGCAACAATAATGCAGGAACCCAAGACAAAATGGTTAACACCAGATTTAGTTGCTCCAAAACCGGTAAACGGAAGAAGCCATTTAAGGCAAATAGAGATGGCCCATCCAGTCTAGACAAGATACTGGATCGGCCCTGTCACATCCATGGTAGCCCCGACAAACCCGCCAACCATACCAATAGAAATTGTTGGGTTTTCAAACAAGCCGGCAAGCTCAGTGCCGAACACAAAGGGAAGGGGCCGCACAGTGACAGTGGAGAAGAGGAGGCTCGCCTACCGAGCACCGGGGGACAGAAGCAATTTCCCCCCGAAGTAAAAACAGTAAACATGATATACGTGACACATACCTCTGAAAGGGAGCGCAAGCATGGACTACGAGACGACCACGCCATAAAGCCGGTTGCCCCAACATTCAACCCATGGGTGGCCTGCTCTCGATCACTTTTGATCACGGGGACCACCCAACCAGTATCCATCAGGGAGGTTTGGCAGTCCCGGTCCTCGATCCAATTATATGCGGATTCCATCTCACGCGAGTCCTCATGGATGGCGACAGTAGCCTCAATTTACTCTATCAAGATACCGTCTGCAAAATGGGCATTGACCGTTTGAGGATCGGGCCCACCACAACTACCTTCAAGGGAGTGACACCCGACCCAGAAGCTCACGGCACATGCTCAATCTCACTGGAAGTCGTCTTCGGTTCACCGGAAAACATCCGACGCGAAGACTTCATCTTCGATATTGTCCCATTCCGCATTGGCTACCACGCATTGCTCGGGCGGACCGCTTTTGCTCGTTTCAATGTGGCCCCAAACTACACCTATCCAAAGCTTAAGATGTCAGGTCCATGCGGCACCATAACGATCAACGGAAATGCGGAACGCTCCCTCCGCACCGAGGGGCACACTATGGCACTCACAGCCGAAGTGCAAGGCGACCTCCTCAAGCCACATATCTCATCGGTCATTAAACCACCGGCCTCTACTACATAGAACCGGTCAATTTTAGAGATGGATTAGCAGCTCCGCCTCCGTCATTCGCCTCTTATACCTGCGGATTTTGCACCGCGCATACATAATTATGCACTCAAAATACCTTGGTCATCGGTGGAGGCACACTATGGACAGGCCTACAAAGTGGTTCGTCCGGATTTTAGCCTTTTCTCCTTTTTTCTAACTATTTTCTTACCTTTTTTCCACAGGTGAATCAATACATGTCCGTCCTATGGTCCTGAAAGGACTCCTTTATGAGCCCAACTTTCCTCCAAATAACCAGGGAAGCATTTTCGCGGAAACACAGGCAATGCAGACGTGCGACAGGAGGTCCAAAAGATTTTTTGTAGACCAAAAACTCTATTTGAAACCTGAACAGAGCCTTTTTTCCTCAGCCCTCGACCCCTGGCACGTAACATGGCCTGGGTGGTGTCATAATCTGTAAAGATTATGTTCGACGTATCAATCAGATTTTAGTGAACATAATCCGTCTTCAGTATTTGCTTTCCCGCATACAAATGTACCTGGCTTCTTCGGTTGTTTCATGCAGACACCTCAGCACAAATCGCCAGGGGCTTGATACCGCAACATATGGGTTGCCGAAAAAGTCCGAATAGCTCTATAGCATACTTTGGCGTCACAAGTTTGGCATTATATGCATCAGCTCCGAATCATGTCTTTGGTCAATAGTTGGGTTGCCCGGCTCCTGTGCTTGCTACCCTACGTTCCATGTTATCGGCTAGGGTAGTAAAGGGAGAACTACCGCAATTGTGTTTCTGGTTCACCTGGTCAAACATCTCAGTAGAGAAAGCCGAAAACTGACTGTCATGATGCGGCGAGAGCTGGTCAATCACTCGGTGACTTATCAAAATCTTTTGTGATTTCTTCCGTATTACACGAAGGACCGTTTTATCTGGTCACCTATGTAACGCACCCGTATTCGGATAACTGCGTACATACCAGGGGCTACATCATAGACCCACCGTAAAACTCCTATGGCTAAGTGAAGGTGTTAAAGCCCTATAGTCCGATTGCCTAGTTCGCCGCAGTGACACCTCCGTTCCGGACCAAGACGTTGGGTTAAGAGTGCTCAGGTGCTATTCCGAACACCCCCGTATCTTATGCGAGGGGGCCGAAGCCGACGAATGGCAAACTTTCAGGTTATAAGAAACGGCCGCAAAGGAGGAAATAATAGCAAAGGTATATAACACAACTTTAATGTATCATAATATTGTTTTTACAATTTTGGTACATTTACTCAAATATAATATCCTTCGAGCACTGACCCTCTATCAAGCGGGCGCCCTCTAGGACGTCCTCCAAATAATGCTCCGTCATGCGATGGTCCTTGCCTCCAGGCGGACCCTTGGTTGCAACATCGGTGGCCTTCATCTTTGCCCAGTGCATCTTGACGCGGGCGAAGGCCATCCGAGCACCTTCTATGCACGCCGACCGCTTGACGGCGTCAATACGCGGCACTACATCGACAAGCCGCTGTACCAAACCAAAATAGCTTCCCGAAACAGGTTCGGCTAGCCATAGCCGAACCACGACGTCCTTCATGGCAGCTCCAGACATCTTGTGTAGCTCGGCCCACTGGGCCATCTGATCGTCCAGCAGCGCCGGACGCCTTGCCACGTCGAATTGCAACCAGAAAAGCCTCTCCGCCGCATGCCTTCCTGTGCTTGGAAGAACTGTGCCGCATCGGAAACACTCTTCGGCAGATCCAAGAGCGCGTCTGGAGAACTCCACATACTTTGGGTCGCCGAACTTAGTCTGTAAAAGAAAGGGCTTACCAACCGTTATCTCCCCTGCCTGTCGGATCTCCTCCCGAGCCACTCTAGGTCCGGATCGCGCTTCTTTCACCTCTAGTAAGGCCTGGTCGAGTTTGGCTGCCTTAGCTTTGTTATCCTCCTCGAGAGATTTACACCTGCTAGTGACATCCTTCACCTCACGCTCCATGGTAGATATTCTCTCCTGGTACTGGCGCTGAGCGGCCTGTTCGGCCTTTAAATCCACAGCCGCCTTCTTGGCAGCCACATCGCTCACTCTGGCCTGCTCCTTGGCCCGGGCAAGTTTAGCCTGAAGGGTCTCAACTGCGGCAGCACCATCTATAGTTATGCATATCACAGTTTATGATTTTTAGCCTCGTGCTCATACTAGTATACATGCATAAACAAAGCTGCCCCAACACATACCTTGTGCCTTGTCGAGCCGCCTGTTAATGAGAGTGATGTCCTCATCCGCTAACTCAAGTTTTTGCTTTAGATCTACAACTTCTATAGCTTGGGCGGTCTCCATGGATGCAACAACCTGTGTTCGCATTAATTATGTTACTTCCTGAGCATATCTTTTTGATCCTCTGATCGCCTCCCTGTGGAAGCCGACCAGAGCCTCAGGGGCTACTATCTATACACGAGCGCATTGTGCATGTAGAAATGGTTAAGCTATTACATTGCATACCTCGAAGCCTCTCAATAGGCCCATGAAAGCTTCATTCAATCCGCTTCTTGCGAACATAATCCTTTCAACTACCGTACCCATTAAGGTATGATGTTCCTCGGAGATAGACACACTTTTTAATGTGTTCATCAGAGTATCCGGCACCTCCGGATTCTTGGAGGCTGTTGCGTGAGTATGCATTCCCTTCAAAGGGGTACATCGGCTAGACCCTTGAGTCGTCTTCGGCTGTAGTCCGGATAGTTCGGGGCCTTCATTGCTGGCCTCCGTAGGGGCTGCGCCCCTGGACCCTTCAGATCGAAGTACCACCCACGGGTGTGGTTTTCATTGTCCCCCACGCCGCTTGATGGTCAGGGGAGATTCTCCGAGATGACACCTCGAAGTCGTCCGCCCTAAAAGGCGAGGAAGCATGAGGAGGCGTCTCGCTTTCCATCATCCCCGAAGATAAGTCCCCTGATGAGGAGGACTTTCGGGGTGGACTGTGGGCCAAATTGCAAGCATATAGTTTATATGTTATCTCTGCAACCCGAAAAGAATGGGACATGTCTAGAGCATCCTTGTTCACTTACAATTCGGCAAGGGGCATGTCCTTAGAGAGGTGCCTTGCGACGACATCGGCTTCGGAACCCGAACCATATGATAGGGATACCTTCCCTCTCTTGGGTGCTTCCACTTTCAAGTCTTCGGATGCAGTCCTTTTCCTCCCGTAAGGGGAAGGGATGTCACCTTCTCTTTCCCCTTCGTCTTTCGAAGAGGGAGCTTCAGTCTCTCCGAACATAATGTCCGGAATACCTATAGAGTGGAGGCCACTTTCAGCCTCTTCGCTCTTCTTCTTCTCCTCTTGCGCTGGCACTTGATACGGCGCCGGGACCAGCATCCTCGTCAACACGGGATCGGCCGAGTCTTCGGGAAGTGGAGCTGAACCCCTAATTCGTTCCACCTTCTTTATCCAGCCCTGGTCAAAAATAGAGTTCTCAGTACATTTCTATGGGATACTCAAACAGTTGTGGTTAGAAATTGGGTGCTTACCGAGGTATCCGGATGGTTGCAGTCAAGGCCGATGTCCTCTAATGTGTCCGACCACTGCTTTAGAGTCTTGAAGAATAGTTTCCACATCCCTTCGTGCGTTGTGCCGAAGAATTGCTGAAGGGTCCGCGGTCTTTCCGGATTGAACTCCCACATGTGGAGAGGTCGTCGCTGGCATGGGAGGATCCGGCAGACTAGCATCACTTGGATGATGTTTATAAGGCCAACGTCCCTTTCAAGGACACTCCGGATACGACTTTGAAGCATCTGTACTTCATCAGCTGATCCCCAGTCGAGCCCCTTATTTATCCATGATGCGAGCCGCGGTGGAGGGCCAGATCGGAACACAGGTGCAGCTACCCATTTGGTGTCGCGGGGTTCGGTGATATAGAACCACTCCTGTTGCCATGAGTCAGAGGTTTCCATTAAGGTACCTTTTGGCCAGCTAGTGTAGGCGAGCTTGCACACCATGGCACCGCCGCACTCCGCTTGCTCCCTGTTAACCAGCTTCAGCTTCACATTGAAAGTCTTGAGCCATAGGACGAAGTGCGGGGGGATGCGGAGAAAAGCTTCGCACACGACGACGAACGTCGAGATGTGGAGAAAAGAGTCTGGAGCTAGATTGTGAAAATCTAGCCCATAATAGAACATGAGGCCGCGAACAAAGGGGTGAAGAGCGAACCCTAGCCCACGGAGGAAGTGGGAGATGAATACAACCCTCTCGCCGGATCTTGGTGTGGGGATGACCTGCCCTTTAGTAGGGAGCCTATGGGGGATTTTCGTAGTCAGGTACCTCGCCTTCTGAAGCTTCGCGATATCCTCCTCGGTCAGGAGGCTGCCCACCTACCTTGGGAGATGGATCCGTACATAACTAGAGGGCCTGGTAACAATGGAAGAAATCATATCCTGGGCGCTGGAGCCTGGGGTTGGGAAGGTTGAGGAAGAGGTAGGCGTGGGGGGAGAAAGATAGATCTGTACCCCGTTATAAAGACGAAGAATATCGAACGCCTCCTCACGGGCCTTAAAGCTCGCCTATTCCCAAGAGATCGCCAACAACACGATTGGATTATCCACATCCATATTAATGAGGATCCCGCAATAAGGGGACACGATCCCTGCTTCGACAAGATGTGCCAATGAAAACCGCGTCTCAAAACATGGAGCGGGTGGTTAAAAAACGGTTCGAAATAATGACCAGGCGGAGACGTGGCATCTCACTACAGAAAATGTCACTAGATGGGACTTGTTAAATATTATACTCTTGGCGGAGCTTGTTTTGCAGAGCCCGACACGTTCTCTGTGTTCGAGGACTACTTTGAAGTATTCGGAGGAGGAACCCGCCTTGCAATGCCGAAGACAATCTGCACGCCGAACACATCGTCATTGAAGCATGGTTCAGGGGCTACCGAGGGAGTCCAGGATTAAGGGGTCCTCGGGCGTCCGGCCTATGTGACATGGGCCGGACTGATGGGCCATGAAGATACAAGATAGAAGACTTCCTCCCGTGTCCAGATGGGACTCTCCTTTGCGTGGAAGGCAAGTTTGACGTTCGGATATGAAGATTCCTTCCTGTGTAAACCGACTCTGTACAACCCTAGACCCTTCCAGTGCCTATATAAACCGGAGGGTTTAGTCCGTAGAGGCAATCACAATCATACAGGCTAGACATCTTGGGTTTAGCCATAACAATCTCGTGGTAGATCAACTCTTGTAATCCTCATATTCATCAAGATCAATCAAGCAGGAAGTAGGGTATTACCTCCGTCGAGAGGGCCCGAACCTGGGTAAACATTATGTCCCCGTCTCCTGTTATTATCGACCTTAGACGCACAGTTCGGGACCCCCTACCCGAGATCCGCCGGTTTTGACACCGGCAACGACAAGGGCCTAGACAAGAGCTAACGACACTGCATGTGTCGGCACCCTTTGGCAATGGCTCAACAGAGGTTATAAATTTTCCTCGAGGAAATTGATAATGAGTGAGCCTTATCCATCTAGATATCTTACATTTTAGTCCTATGATTATAGTATATTATATATTTGTCCCTACATCTCACACCCACGCCATTAGGCTTGCCACACTTTCTAGTTTAGCCCCCAAATTCTATGATATTTGCGAACAAGTTCTAGTTTTTTACAAAAGGAAACAAAGAAGCCATCAAATTGATTTTACCATCCTCATTCTAGTAAGTTTTGACAAGGATTTTACAGTGATCCAGTAGACAAGCTGGTATCAACGCTAAACAACGATATCGAGGGGCCTTAGACCTCAAATAGTGTCATGACAAAAGGAGGAGAACACACAATATGGAGCTAACCTTGGGCGTCGATGCTCGATCTAGTAAAGAACACCAATAGTGTGATGACAAGTGGACGGACGTGGCAACACATAACAGACCACATTATGTGTTGGGGAACGTAGCAGAATTTTAAAATTTTCTACGCATCACCAAGATCAATCTATGGAGTCATCTAGCAACGAGGGAGATAGGAGTGCATCTACATATCCTTGTAGATCGCACGCGGAAGCGTTCAAGAGAACGGGGTTGATGGAGTCGTACTCGACGTGATCCAAATCACCGATGACCTAGCGCCGAACAGACGGCACCTCCGCGTTCAACACACGTACGGTTGGGAAGACGTCTCCTCCAACTTGATCCAGCAAGGGGGAAGGAGAGGTTGATGAAGATCCAGCAGCACGACGGCGTGGTGGTGGAAGCAACGGTGATCTCGGCAGGGCTAAGCCAAGCTCAGGGAGAGGGAGGAGTGTCACGGGAGGGGGAGGGAGGCGCCAGGGGCTAGGGTGCGGCTGCCCTCCCCCCACTATATATAGGACCCCTAGGTGGGGCGCCGGCCCTAGGAGATTGAATCTCCAAGGGGGGGCGGCGGCCAAGGGGGTGGAGTGCCCCCCAAGCCAAGTGGGGCGCCCCCACCCCTAGGGTTTCCAACCCTAGGCGCAGGGGAAGGTCCAAGGGGGGCACACCAGCCCACTAGGGTTTGGTTTCCTTCCCACTTTAGCCCATGGGGCCCTCCGAGATAGGTGGCCCCACCCGGTGGACCCCCGGGACCCTTCCGGTGGTCCCGGTACAATACCGATTACCCCCGAAACCTTCCCGATGGCCGAAACTTGACTTCCTATATATAAATCTTCACCTCCGGACCATTCCGGAACTCCTCGTGACGTCCAGGATCTCATCCGGGACTCCGAACAACTTTCGGGTTACCGTATACTAATATCTCAACAACCCTAGCATCACCGAACCTTAAGTGTGTAGACCCTACGGGTTCGGGAGACACGCAGACATGACCGAGACGACTCTCCTGTCAATAACCAACAGCGGGATCTGGATACCCATGTTGGCTCCCACATGCTCCTCGATGATCTCATCGAATGAACCACGATGTCGAGGATTCAATCAATCCCGTATACAATTCCCTTTGTCAATCGGTACGTTACTTGCCCGAGACTTGATCGTCGGTATCCCAATACCTCGTTCAATCTCGTTACCGGCAAGTCACTTTACTCGTACTGTAATGCATGATCCCGTGATCAACCACTTGGTCACATTGAGCTCATTATGATGATGCATTACCGAGTGGGCCCAGAGATACCTCTCCGTCATACGGAGTGACAAATCCCAGTCTCGATTCGTGCCAACCCAACAGACACTTTCGGAGATACCTGTAGTGTACCTCTATAGTCACCCAGTTACATTGTGACGTTTGGCACACCCAAAGCACTCCTACTGTATCCGGGAGTTGCACAATCTCATGGTCTAAGGAAATGATACTTGACACTCGGAAAAGCTATAGCAAACGAACTACACGATCTTTGAGCTATGCTTAGGATTGGGTCTTGTCCATCACATCATTCTCCTAATGATGTGATCCCGTTATCAATGACATCCAATGTCCATAGTCAGGAAACCATGACTATCTTTTGATCAACGAGCTAGTCAACTAGAGGCTCACTAGGGACGTGTTGTGGTCTATGTATTCACACATGTATTACGATTTCCTGATAACACAATTATAGCATGAACAATAGACTATTATCATGAACAAAGAAATATAATAATAACCATTTTATTATTGCCTCTAGGGCATATTTCCAACAGTCTCCCACTTGCACTAGAGTCAATATTCTAGTTACATTGTGATGAATCAAACACCCATGCAGTTCTGGTGTTGATCATGTTTTGCTCTAGGGAGAGGTTTAGTCAATGGATCTGCCACATTCAGGTCCGTATGTACTTTACAAATATCTACGTCTCCATTTTGAACACTTTCACGAATGGAGTTGAAGCGACGCTTGATATGCCTGGTCTTCCTGTGAAACCTGGGCTCCTTGGCAAGGGCAATAGCTCTAGTGTTGTCACAGAAGAGAGTCATCGGGCCCGACGCATTGGGTATGACTCCTAGGTCGGTAATGAACTCCTTCGCCCAGATTGCCTCTTGCGTTGCCTCCAAGGCTTCCATGTACTCCGCTTCACATGTATATCCCGCCACAACGCTTTGCTTGCAACTGCACCAGCTTACAGCCCCACCATTCAAAATGTACACGTATCCGGTTTGCGACTTAGAGTCATCCAGATCTGTGTCGAAGCTAGCATCGATGTAACCCTTTACGACGAGCTCTTCGTCACCTCCATAAACGAGAAACATATCCTTAGTCCTCTTTAGGTACTTCAGGATATTCTTGACCGCTGTCCAGTGTTCCATGCCGGGATTACTTTGGTACCTTCCTACCAAACTAACGTCAAGGTTTACATCAGGTCTGGTACATAGCATAGCATACATGATAGACCCTATGGCCGAGGCATAGGGGACGACACTCATCTTTTCTCTATCTTCTGCCGTGGTCGGGCATTGAGCCGTGCTCAATCTCATACCATGCAATACAGGCAAGAACCCCTTCTTTGACTGATCCATTTTGAACTTCTTCAATATCTTGTCAAGGTATGTACTCTGTGAAAGACCAATGAGGCGTCTCGATCTATCTCTATAAATCTTGATGTCTAATATATAAGCAGCTTCTCCAAGATCCTTCATTGAAAAACACTTGTTCAAGTAGGCGTTTATGCTTTCCAAGAATTCTATATCATTTCCCATCAACAGTATGTCATCCACATACAATATGAGAAATCCTACAAAGCTCCCACTCACTTTCTTGTAAATGCAGGCTTCTCCATAAGTCTGCGTAAACCCAAACGCTTTGATCAAACGAATGTTCCAACTCCGAGATGCTTGCACCAGCCCATAAATCGAGCGTTGGAGCTTGCATACCTTATCAGCATTCTTAGGATCGATAAAACCTTCCGGCTGCATCATATACAATTCTTCCTTAAGGAAACCATTAAGGAATGCCGTTTTGACGTCCATTTGCCATATCTCATAATCATAGAATGCGGCAATTGCTAACATGATTCAGACGGACTTCAGCTTCGCTACGGGTGAGAAAGTCTCATCGCAGTCAACCCCTTGAACTTGTCGATAACCCTTAGCGACAAGCCGAGCTTTATAGATGGTTACATTACCATCCGCGTCTGTCTTCTTCTTAAAGATCCATTTATTTTCTATGGCTCGCTGATCATCGGGCAAGTCAGTCAAAGTCCATACTTTGTTTTCATACATGGATCCTATCTCGGATTTCATGGCTTCCAGCCATTTGTCGGAATCTGGGCCCGCCATCGCTTCTTCATAGTTCGAAGGTTCACCGTTTTCTAACAACATGATTTCCAAGACAGGGTTGCCGTACCACTCTGGTGTGGAACGTGTCCTTGTGGACCTACGAAGTTCAGTAGCAACTTGATCTGAAGTTTCATGATCATCATCATTAACTTCCTCTCTAGGCGGTGCAGGCACCTCAGGAACATTTTCTTGAGCTGCGCCACTTACTGGTTCAAGAGGTAATACTTCATCGAGTTCTACTTTCCTCCCACTTATTTCTTTCGAGAGAAACTCTTTCTCTAGAAAGGATCCATTCTTGGCAACAAAGATCTTTCCTTCGGATCTGAGGTAGAAGGTATACCCAATAGTTTCTTTAGGGTATCCTATGAAGACGCATTTTTCCGACTTGGGTTCGAGCTTTTCAGGTTGAAGTTTCTTGACATAAGCATCACATCCCCAAGCTTTTAGAAACGACAGCTTAGGTTTATTTCCAAACCATAATTCATACGGTGTCGTCTCAACAGATTTCGACGGAGCCCTATTTAAAGTGAATGCAGAAGTCTCTAAAGCATAGCCCCAAAATGACAACGGTAAATTGGTAAGAGACATCATAGATCGCACCATATCCAATAGAGTGCGATTACGACGTTCGGACACACCATTACGCTGAGGTGTTCCAGCCGGCGTGAGTTGTGAAACTATTCCACATTTCCTTAAGTGTGTGCCAAATTCGTGACTCAAGTATTCTCCCCCACGATCTGATCGCAAGAACTTGATTTTCTTGTCACGTTCATTCTCAACCTCACTCTGAAATTCCTTGAACTTTTCAAAGGTCTCAGACTTGTGTTTCATTAAGTAGACATACCCATATCTACTCAAGTTATCAGTGAGGGTGAGAACATATCGATAGCCACCGCGAGCCTCAACACTCATTGGACTGCACACATTAGTATGTATGATTTCCAATAAGTTGGTTGCTCGCTCCATTATTCCTGAGAACGGAGTCTTGGTCATTTTACCCATGAGGCATGGTTCGCATGTGTCAAATGATTCGTAATCAAGAGACTCCAAAAGTCCATCTGCATGGAGCTTCTTTATGCATTTGACACCTGTGTGACCAAGGCGGCAGTACCACAAGTATGTGGGACTATCATTATCAACCTTACATCTTTTGGTATTCACACTATGAATATGTGTAACATTACGCTCGAGATTCATTAAGAATAAACCATTCACCAGCGGAGCATGAGCATAAAACATATCTCTCATATAAATAGAACAACCATTATTCTCGGATTTAAATGAGTAGCCATCTCGAATTAAATGAGATCCTGATACAATGTTCTTGCTCAAAGCTGGCACTAAATAACAATTATTGAGGTTTAAAACTAATCCCGTAGGTAAATGTAGAGGCAGCGTGCCGACGACGATCACATCGACCTTGGAACCATTCCCGACATGCATCGTCACCTCGTCCTTCGCCAGTCTCCGCTTATTCCGTAGCTCGTGCTTTGAGTTACAAATGTGAGCAACCGCACCGGTATCAAATACCCAGGAGCTACTACGAGTACTGGTAAGGTACACGTCAATTACATGTATATCACATATACCTTTAATGTTGCCGGCCTTCTTGTCCGCTAAGTATTTGGGGCAGTTCCGCTTCCAGTGACCACTTCCCTTGCAATAAAAACACTCAGTCTCAGGCTTGGGTCCATTCTTTGACTTCTTCCCGGCAGCTTGCTTACCAGGCGCGGCAATTCCCTTGCTGTCCTTCTTGAAGTTCTTTTTACGCTTGCCTTTCTTGAACTTAGTGGTTTTATTCACCATCAACACTTGATGTTCCTTTTTGATTTCCACCTCCGCTGATTTCAGCATTGAATATACCTCAGGAATGGTCTTTTCCATCCCCTGCATATTGAAGTTCACCACAAAGCTCTTGTAGCTCGGTGGAAGCGACTGAAGGATTCTGTCAATGACCGCGTCATCCGGGAGATTAACTCCCAGCTGAGTCAAGCGGTTATGCAACCCAGACATTTTGAGTATGTGTTCACTGACAGAACTATTTTCCTCCATCTTACAACTGAAGAACTTGTCAGAGACTTCATATCTCTCGACCCGGGCATGAGCTTGGAAAACCATTTTCAGCTCTTCGAACATCTCATATGCTCCGTGTCTCTCAAAACGCTTTTGGAGCCCCGGTTCTAAGCTGTAAAGCATGCCGCACTGAACGAGGGAGTAATCATCAGCACGTGACTGCCAAGTGTTCATAACGTCTTGGTTCTCTGGGATGGGTGCGTCACCTAGCGGTGCTTCTAGGACATAATATTTCTTGGCAGCTATGAGGATGATCCTCAGGTTCCGGACCCAGTCCGTATAGTTGCTGCCATCATCTTTCAGCTTGGTTTTCTCTAGGAACGCGTTGAAGTTGAGGGCAACATTAGCGTGGGCCATTTGATCTACAAGACATAGTGTAAAGATTTTAGACTAAGTTCATGATAATTAAGTTCATCTAATCAAATTATTCAATGAACTCCCACTCAGGTAGACATCCCTCTAGTCATCTAAGTGAAACATGATCCGAGTCAACTAGGCCGTGTCCGATCATCACGTGAGACGGACTAGTCAACATCGGTGAACATCTTCATGTTGATCGTATCTTCTATACGACTCATGCTCGACCTTTCGGTCTTCCATGTTCCGAGGCCATGTCTGTACATGCTAGGCTCGTCAAGTCAACCTAAGTGTATTGCATGTGTAAATCTGGCTTACACCCGTTGTATTCGAACGTTAGAATCTATCACACCCGATCATCACGTGGTGCTTCGAAACAACGAACCTTCGCAATGGTGCATAGTTAGGGGGAACACTTTCTTGAAATTATTACGAGGGATCATCTTATTTAAGGTACCGTCGTTCTAAGCAAATAAGATGCAAAACATGATAAACATCACATGCAATCAAATAGTGACATGATATGGCCAATATCATTTGCTCCTTTTGATCTCCATCTTCGGGGCTTCATGATCATCGTTGTCACCGGCATGACACCATGATCTCCATCATCATGATCTCCATCATCGTGTCTTCTTGAAGTTGTCTCGTCATCTATTACTTCTACTACTATGGCTAACGCTTTAGCAATAAAGTAAAGTAATTACATGACGTTTATGTTGACACGCAGGTCATAAATAAATTAAGACAACTCCTATGGCTCCTGCCGGTTGTCATACTCATCGACATGCAAGTCGTGATTCCTATTACAAGAACATGATCAATCTCATACAACACATATATCATTCATCACATCCTTTTGGCCATATCACATCACACGGCACATGCTGCAAAAACAAGTTAGACGTCCTCTAATTGTTGTTGCAAGTTTTTACGTGGCTGCTATAGGTTTCTAGCAAGAACGTTTCTTACCTACGCCAAAAACACAACATGAAATGCCAATTTCTATTTACCCTTCGTAAGGACCCTTTTCATCGAATCTGATCCGACTAAAATGGGAGAGACAGACACCCGCTAGCCACCTTATGCAACTAGTGCATGTCAATCGGTGGAACCAGTCTCACGTAAGCGTACGTGTAAGGTCGGCCCGGGCCGCTTCATCCCACGATGCCGCCGAATAAAGATAAGACTAGTAACGGCAAGCAAATTGACAATATCCACGCCCACAACTGCTTTGTGTTCTACTCGTGCATAGAAACTACGCATAGACCTAGCTCATGATGCCACTGTTGGGGAACGTAGCAGAATTTTAAAATTTTCTACGCATCACCAAGATCAATCTATGGAGTCATCTAGCAACGAGGGAGAGAGGAGTGCATCTACATACCCTTGTAGATTGCACGCGGAAGCGTTCAAGAGAACGGGGTTGATGGAGTCGTACTCGACGTGATCCAAATCACCGATGACCTAGCGCCGAACGGACGGCACCTCCACGTTCAACACACGTACGGTTGGGAAGACGTCTCCTCCAACTTGATCCAGCAAGGGGGAAGGAGAGGTTGATGAAGATCCAGCAGCACGCCCGCGTGGTGGTGGAAGCAACGGTGATCTCGGCAGGACTTCGCCAAGCTCAGGGAGAGGGAGGAGTGTCACGGGAGGGGGAGGGAGGCGCCAGGGGCTAGGGTGCGGCTGCCCTCCCTCCCCCCACTATATATAGGACCCCTAGGGGGGCGCCGGCCCTAGGAGATTGAATCTCCAAGGGGAGGCGGCGGCCAAGGGGGGTGGAGTGCCCCCCAAGCCAAGTGGGGCGCCCCCCACCCCTAGGGTTTCCAACCCTAGGCGCAGGGGGAGGCCCAAGGGGGGTGCACCAGCCCACTTGGGGCTGGTTTCCCTCCCACTTTAGCCCATGGGGCCCTCCGGGATAGGTGGCCCCACCCGGTGGACCCCCGGGACCCTTCCGGTGGTCCTGGTACAATACCGATTACCCCCGAAACCTTCCCGATGGCCGAAACTTGACTTCCTATATATAAATCTTCACCTCCGGACCATTCTGGAACTCCTCGTGACGTCCGGGATCTCATCCGGGACTCCGAACAACTTTCAGGTTACCGTATACTAATATCTCAACAACCCTAGCGTCACCGAACCTTAAGTGTGTAGACCCTACGGGTTCGGGAGACACACAGACATGACCGAGACGACTCTCCGGTCAATTACCAACAGCGGGATCTGGATTCCCATGTTGGCTCCCACATGCTCCTCGATGAACTCATCGGATGAACCACAATGTCGAGGATTCAATCAATCCCGTATACAATTCCCTTTGTCAATCGGTATGTTACTTGCCCGAGACTCGATCGTCGGTATCCCAATACCTCGTTCAATCTCGTTACCGGCAAGCCACTTTACTCGTACCGTAATGCATGATCCCGTGATGAACCACTTGGTCACATTGAGCTCATTATGATGATGCATTACCGAGTGGGCCCAGAGATACCTCTCCGTCATACGGAGTGACAAATCCCAGTCTCGATTCGTGCCAACCCAACAGACACTTTCGGAGATACCTGTAGTGTACCTTTATAGTCACCCAGTTACGTTGTGACGTTTGGCACACCCAAAGCACTCCTACGGTATCTGGGAGTTGCATAATCTCATGGTCTAAGGAAATGATACTTGACATTCGGAAAAGCTATAGCAAACGAACTACACGATCTTTGAGCTATGCTTAGGATTAGGTTTTGTCCATCACATCATTCTCCTAATGATGTGATCCCGTTATCAATGACATCCAATGTCCATAGTCAGGAAACCATGACTATCTTTTGATCAACGAGCTAGTCAACTAGAGGCTCACTAGGGACGTGTTGTGGTCTATGTATTCACACATGTATTACGATTTCCTGATAACACAATTATAGCATGAACAATAGACAATTATCATGAACAAAGAAATATAATAATAACCATTTTATTATTGCCTCTAGGGCATATTTCAAACATTATGCAGAGTGGAAGAATAGGGTGACAAAATGTTAGCATCAACTTGTCCGGAAATCAAAAATGCCAATTTACGAGAAACTGTCTTACATGAAATGGTTATTAAAGAAGACACACAAAGGCAAAACAAACAAACCAAAGAGGTGCCGAAATGCATAGAGGCACGCAGGCATGCAACCACTGATTTGCATCGAAATTCGTCAAGTAGTTTGGTCATTTGCTTGTGTTTTAGCCTTTAATCAACACATACGAGGCCCATGCGTGCAAATTTTGGCAGAGTTGCTTGCTCCACCCACCACACCTCCCATACTTTACTATTTCATTTGCAAACTTTAATCTAATATCTTTTGAACCGAAATCCTAAATCAAGTTTTGTTTTGCATATTCGTGTTCGTTACAACGAGTACCTTCAACCAGACTAATTTTGATAACTTTTGAAGTTTTACCAATTTTTAGATATTATAACTTGATAGTCGCGATATTAAGTTTTACTAAGTTTCATTTGCTTTTAGGGTTTAGGGTTTAGGGCATAGGGCTTAGAGCTTTGGGTTGGGGGAGATCTTAGGGTTTAAGTTTTAGTTTTTGAAACATAGTAAATGTATCATCTTTCCTATCAAATTTTAGTAGTTGAAACTTGGTGAAGCTTTTAAAACTTGTGAAAACGTACTAAAATGGTCTTTTTTCAAAGCCCTCGTCACACGGAGGATGAATATGCAAGCAAAATATAAATTGCACTTTCCGTTCACAAGATATAATAGTCAAATGAAAAATCATGAGAGGTGGGGTGGATGGGCATGCACTCTCTGCCACAAGTTGTACCACTTCAAAATTTACGAAAGGCTGCAAGTAATTAAGCTCCATCACAAAACCAATATTTGAGGCCTCCTTTAGTTCATAGGATAGGTATATCATAGGAATAAGAAAATCATAAGAAGTGAGATAACATGTATCTCAATTCCTACAGAGAAAAAAAAATCATTTGATGCATGAAATAGGATTTTTTTTCATTAAGTTCAGGCTAATGTTTTTCTCCTTTGAAATGTGAAAAATTGGTTTCTATCCTACATAGATATAGGAATTCGTTCCAACAAACCAAAGGGCTATAAATGATTTTTGTTCCGTTGAAAATCCTTCCCTGTAGAATTCCTACAAAATTTCTAAGAGCGAAAGAAAGCCTGGATTTTGACACAATCATGCAGTATAGACCGTCGAGGAGTACCTTCACGGTCGACGTCGTTCCTCGAGATGTACTTTTTATTACTTGCATGGGTATTTATATCTAGTAAAGTATGTACATATGCCAGACAATAGAATTCCTGATAATTTTGTCAACAAAAAATGACGTTACCTAATCCTTCCACCCGTGCAATTGACGAAATCAAAACTGGCGGCAACTTCTCGTTAATTAGGAGAAGATCGCAAGGCACGAGCCTCCTCTATATAAGGAGGGCTCGCATTCTGAAGCTGCAGTTGAGCCTGAGAAGCAAAGAAACAGCATCTATACGCCATGGCATCGGTTTCGAAGCTTGTGCTTCTCCTGCTGTGCGCCTACCACACTCTCGTTGCTCACGCAGGAGATGATCTTGGCAGTTACTACAAGGTTCTGCCCGCTGGCTCTCTGGAATCTGCCACCCTCAACTGCACCGATCACCAAGGTGCAGTACTGTCCACGCACTTGACATTCCAATGGATCTGGATACCAAACGTATCATTTTAAAACAACGAGTACTATACGTATCATTTTAAAAAAACGAGTATTATACGTATCATTTAAAAAAACGAATACTATACGTATAGTACTAGTATTTTGTGCACATTTCTAATCGTTTCCATGCCGATCTGGACTGTTTCAGCAGTGAGTCCAGCATCCGGCGGCGTCGTCATGGTGCCGTTGCACCACCGGCACGGCCCATGCTCCCCTGTCCCCTCCACGAAGGCGCCGACCTTGGAGGAGATGCTCCGGTGTGACCAGCTCCGAGCTGACTACATCGGACGGAAGTTCTCTGGCGCCAAGGGTGGCGGCCTGGAGCAATCGGATGTAACCGTGCCGACCTTGCTGGGCCTCTCCCTGGGCACGTTGGAGTACGTGATCACCGTCGGCATCGGTCGCCGGCCGTGACCCAGACCATGTTCATCGACACCGGCAGTGACGTGTCATGGGTGCACTGCAAGCCGTGCTCGCGGTGCCACTCGCAGGCGGACTCGCTCTTCGACCCCAGATCGTCGAGCACCTACTCCCCGTTCACCTGCAGCTCCGCCGCCTGTGCGCAGCTCCGTCAGGATGGCCAAGGAAACGGCTGCTCCGGCTCCCAGTGCCAGTACGTTGTCAACTACGGCGATGGTTCGAGAACCACCGGGACCTACAGCTCCGACACGCTCTCGCTGGGCTCCAACGCCGTCAGCAACTTCCAGTTTGGGTGCAGCCAGTCTGAGTCGGGCCTCCTTCTCAACGACCAGGACCAGACCGCTGGGCTCATCGGGCTCGGCGGCGGTGCTCAGTCGCTGGCCACCCAGACCGCGGGCACCTTCGGCAAGGCCTTCTCGTACTGCCTCCCGCCGACTCCGAGCTCGTCCGGGTTCCTCACTCTGGGTGCAGCAACCTCGGGTTTCGTCGTCAAGACGCCGTTGCTGAGGAGCAGGCAGGTCCCGGCGTACTACATCGTGTCTCTTCAGGCCATCAGGGTCGGAGGGAGGCAGCTCAACATACCCACCACGGTCTTTTCCGTCGGGTCGCTCATGGACTCCGGCACAATCATCACGCGCCTGCCGCGGACCGCGTACTCGGCGCTGTCATCGGCGTTCAGGGCCGGCATGAAGCAGTACCCGCCGGCGCAGCCCATGGGCATCTTGGACACGTGCTTCGACTTCAGTGGCCAGTCCAGCATCAGAATACCGACCGTCGCACTGGTGTTCTCCGGGGGCGCCGTCGTCAACCTCGCCCCCGAGGGGATCATTCTGGAGAGCTGCCTCGCCTTCGCGGCCAACCGCGATGACAGCTCCCTCGGCATCATCGGCAACGTGCAGCAGCGGACGTTCGAGGTGCTCTACGACGTTGGTGGCGGCGCCGTGGGGTTCAACGCAGGCGCATGCTGATCGCATATATATAACAATAAATAAATAAATAAAGAGAAGGTATTAGCATAACACGTATATCACAATAAATAAGGTACTTGTATGAGTTTATATAAAAGATTAAATGAAGCCATGTTGAATCATTGAAGATGTTAGTTCCATATTTTTGCGAGTTCTATTCATGAAAAGTTAGAACCCTTCCAATGCTTCATCGTGTTAAGGCTGCCATGTAAGCAGAAAATCTGATGTGGTAAGGTAATTAAGAAGAGAGAGATGAGTGTAGTGACTTCAGGAAGAAACAATGTCAAGCGCGAGAACCTAAACAAAACACTTAAATGAAAGAATCCCACCAATTCATGAAGAAATTTAATTACAAAATCATTAAATGAAGGATGCCTGGCACCAACAAGTTAAGCACTTATGCACTGGTGCTTACATGAGTTGCTAAAGTTTTTAATGTGCTTAGCACCTCCTGTAAGCATCAATACATTGAAAGTGGCCTTAGGCAATGTTACTCGTTTCCTGAGAACTGAGTAAACTCGTAATATAAAGAAACCCGGCAAACGAGATTGATTGCCCAATGTTGTGAAAAAACAACTCAATGATAAAATGGAACTCAGTAAAATATATCATTTGCCAAGTCTTGGGCAAATCAAACTCGGCGAACACCCAACGATGGGATCGATGGCGCTCATTATGGGGTGCGCGCGGCGGCCACCTTAAGAGCATGGTTAATAATACATCCAACTGTCGGCTATAAGAAATTGTCATGACATTTACAACCAACCTCTTAATCGGCATGTACAATACTCCCTCCGTCTAGGTGTATAAGTTATTTTACAAAAACCTAATAATCCCAAAACACTTAGGCGCGGTGCATTAACTTCCACCTTGTTTCTTGTTTCTAGACATATCAACCAATAAGACTAGCCACAGTGGGAGTAACTTCAGCAGTAACATCGAGTGCAACTCATCAAATTTGCTTATGTGGCAACGAGTTAATGAGGAGAGAGGTAGTTTGAGTAACTTAGCTAGTTATTGTAATATCACATGTCCCAATACAATATGAGTCTATAACCTAATAAATGAATCTTTGCATGACACCACACTTATGTTACTACCCACCATGAAGGTACGTAGTAACATAATCTAGAGATATATGTATGTTACTACCGTATGTTACTCTCCATTGTGGCTAATCTAAGAGATGTGGGGTGTGCATGCTTTTAATGACTCGAGACTACCAAACACAATATGCAGTGGTTAGTACATTGCATGTAATGCTATTAATTAGCAAATAAACATTAAGTTCTCTCATTTTCCCCTCCTACTTGATCACGGTGCATAACCTAAGATGACTTATTCACCTAGAAAGAGGGAGTAGTAAGTTTTAAATATGTACTAGTTTATCAATAGTTAGCTCATCTCACATCCTCACAAAGCGTCCGGGTCTCATGTTGCAGCTGGCTACTAACCAAGAGCCTCCTTCTCTTCTCTCTCCTCTTCTCCCTCCTCTTCTCCCTCCTCCAACTAAACAAAGATATATTATTTTATTCCTTATAGCTTGCTTATGTCACCCTATTGTCACGTTGTCCACAAGTCCTGTGCAGCCAATTTTTTTTGCAACAACTGTATTGTTTCAGAAGGTTTCTGCGATAGAGATCTTGTTTCAGAAATAAAAAGAAAACAATTCAGTGATGAAGTTTTTTCAGCAACAAGGTCTTGTTTTAGAAAGTTTCTACAACACATGTTTTGTTTCAGAAATTTTTTTGGCAGCTGTCAGTGTCAAAACCGGCGGATCTCGGGTAGGGGGTCCCGAACTGTGCGTCTAGGCCGGATGGTAACAGGAGGCAAGGGACACGAAGTTTTCCCCAGGTTCGGGCCCTCTCGATGGAGGTAAAACCTACGTCCTGCTTGATTAATATTGATGATATGGGTAGTACAAGAGTAGATCTACCACGAGATCAGAGAGGCTAAACCCTAGAAGCCAGCCTATGGTATGATTGTTGTTCTGTATGTTGTCCTACGGACTAAAACCCTCCGGTTTATATAGACACCGAAGAGGGTTAGGGTTACACAAAGTCTGTTACAATGGTAGGAGATCTACATATCCGTATCGCCAAGCTTGCCTTCCACACCAAGGAAAGTCCCTTCTGGACATGGGACGAAGTCTTCAATCTTGTATCTTCATAGTCCAGGAGTCCGGCTGAAGGTATAGTCCGGCTATCCGAACACCCCCTAATCCAGGACTCCCTCAGTAGCCCCCGAACCAGGCTTCAATGACGATGAGTCCGGCGCGCAGATTGTCTTCGGCATTGCAAGGCAGGTTCTCCTCCAAATTCCGTGTACTTGTTGAATAAAGTCTGGTTTCTTTTAGATGTTGCGCTCCTTGGCTTCTACGCCCAATAATGGCCGTTTCCCACGTGTCAAACGAATATGAAAAGTCTGAGTGTTTTTACATTCACACCCCTAGCCGCGTAAATGAGCTGCCCTATTTACATCCAAACCACATCTTCCCCCCTTCGCGAGTGTTCATCAGAGCGCATCTGACAAAGGTCCATTCCACCATGGCCAGCCATCGCAACTCCTCCTTTCGCCCTTCCAGCCCTCAGCCTGGATATTGGGAGAGATGCTCCATCCCGCATAGCGAGCTAGTGACGCTCCAGACCAAGGGATTTCTCCCCCTGGCCTATATGATCCCGGTTCGAGCTGGTCTTGACATCTATAACAGCGGAAAGCAAGCGGAGAGAGCCCCCAATCCCTCCAAAGGAGAGCGGGTATGCCTTGTCCCTTATTTAATAAGGGGGCTCGGGTTTCCAATCCATCCATTTCTCCGGGGGCTGCTGGAGTTCTACGGCCTCCAGCTACACAATCTCACGCCTGCCTCCGTATTGCATATAGCGGGCTTCATAGCCCTCTGCGAGCTGTTTTTGGGTGTCGAGGCTCATTTCGGGCTATGGAAAAGGTTATTCTGCCTTGTGCCCCGCTCTAAGGAGGGGTCAATGTATCAAGTGGGCGGAGCCGAAGTGTGGCGCATCGCCGGGACCGGATATCTGTCCGGAACCCCAAAGAAGGCGTCCGAAGACTGGCCCTCGGAATGGTTTTATATAGAGGACGTCCCGCTGCCGGATCCTGTCCGGATCGGCCTCCCTGAATTCGACAATGCTCCCTTAAAGAAGCGCCTAAGCTGGCGTCCACGGAGCCTTCAGAGGGAAAGTGACAGGGACATCATTTACTTGATGGGCCGAATAAGATTGTTAGCCCATTCCGGACTGACCATGATCGGGGTTATGGCCGAATGCATCATGCGGGGGGTGCAGCCGCTTCAGTATAGAAGCCACCCCATGTGGGACTTCAACAGGGAGGACGACGCCACCCGCTACGGCCGTAAGGGGCCGGATTCAGCTGCCGCTCTACTAAAGATCTTGTCCACTTTGTATAAGGGAGAAGAGGAGGAATTTCTCCGCGTCAACCCACAGGGTGGATTCTCTATTCACAATCCCCCAAGCTAGGTAAGCGGTGACATTTACTTGCCCATCCGTTTTGTATTCCCATTGTTAAATATTCAGTCTAACGACTTCAACGCAGGAACTGCGCCGGGCTATTAAAGAAATAAACAGCCCTCCTCCGCAACCCGAGGACCCAGGACAATCCCTCGACCCGGCCTCTCAAGAGGATCCGGACATATCTGTGGAGCTGATTGATGGAGTGTTCCATCAATTAAGCAAGGACAACGCCTTGGTGACCATTACGGCCGATTACCCAGGGCTAATCCCGGCCTCCCAGGTAACTGAGATCGAAGTCCCAGTACACCTAATAGGTGTCCGCCCTCTCATGTTTTCAGTTTCCTGATTATAACCGAGCTTTGCAGGGGAGGTTTCTGAGACGGGAGGCCGAACCTGCGGCGGTAAGACAACGAGGGGCCGTAGGGCCCCGTGGGCAGAAAAGAGGTGCAGTCCGGACCGAGGCGTCAGCGCAAAGGTATGGCGCGCCCCATTATCCCAGGTGTTACACCTGCGAGGCATATTAACACTCATGCTCTCTTCAGGACAAAGAGACATCGCCGGACTATACCCGGAGAAGCTGCCAACCGCGCCTCCACCAGCCAGGCTCCAAAGCCTGGTCCGGAGGCGGAGGCGAACACAAGGCGCGCACCGGACGCTCCTCTGATGGAGGATGTGGACAGGTTGTCTTCCACCAACTCTGAGGTGGAGAGTGCCATGAACCACAGGCGTCGCCGAACAATTCTTCGCGATGCTTGTTTCTCCCAAGAGGCATTAGATGCCTTTAATTCGGGAGATGCGTACCTCCGTGCCGCTCAAAATGGTCTAGCCAGAGCCACGGAGCAATATGTAAAAGACATACGGGTAAGAAAATTTTGGTAATTATATGTATATACCAGTAGCCCGCGAGACTTGAAACAGTTAGAGTAACTGATTTAAGGATCATTTGTTATGCAGGTTCTTACAGAAAAGAATTCCCTACTGTCCAGGGAGCTGGAAGAGTGCAAAGCCCAACTTGAGGCCGCACTAGCCGCGGCAAGGGAGCCCAAGGAGACCCCCTCTGGTAATATACACTTCGAAAGATAAGTGTTTTGCGAAGCACGGCATGGGTGCGAATCTGACAAATGAAATTGCAGATGGCGCCGGATTGAATCCGGAAAGGCAACACCTCCTACGCCAGTTAAAGGCTGGTGAGAAGGTGCTGACAAAGGTGAGGCGTCAGAAGAACGATCTCCAAGATGCGAACACCAAGCTGGGCGTCGAGCTGAAAGATGTTCGTGCCCAGCTGTCAGACTCCGTTAGGGAGAATCAGCGGCTTCAGCGCGGCATATTTAGTAAGTGCTTGAACGAACCTTTGAAAGAAAGTTCGGCGGGGAAGTCGACTAACAGAGCAATGTCTGTAGGTGTGCTAACAGGTCGTCCTGCAGAGGAGATGCCTGGTTCTACGGGTGACCTTCTTCCCGAGCTCTCGCAACTGCTCGATCGAGTTCGGCAGGTGATGCAAGGCATTGCCCAGGCCCTGTGGCCATCCATCTCCATGCCCGAAGGTCTTGGAGAGCTTGCGGAGAAGCTAAAGGGAACACGGCGGCACTTCCGATTGTGGAAGATATCGGCCTGCCGTCAAGGTGCTAGGGAGGCCAAGGCTATGGTGAAGACGCGGTACACAAAGGCTGACCCCAACCACATGGCCGAGGTCGGTCCTGTGGGGCCCGATGGGAAGGAGATCCCTGTAAGCTTAGTATACGGCCAAGTAGAATTGGCCGCAAAGTATTCCCAGCAGGACTATAAATTAGACAACCTGTTAGATGGTATTGAAGAGGAATACAATTAGTCAAAATGACTATGTAATTTAATTGACATTTATAATGCCTTCTAGCCAGATTGTAGATCGTTTGTCATGGCCGACCTTTTCGCTTCAGCCTCGGGACCTGACGGTCCGGAGTGTGTCTGAATTCCCATGCGGTTATATAAGAACCGGGGAATGCATGGAGACCAGGCGTAGGGGTCATTAGTGCATGAACAGACAAGTGCCCGACTAGTTATGTTATATTACATGGTTAGTAAGAAACATCTTCCAGTGAGAATAGTTCCGTTAGGGGTTCCTTTCCCTGGGAGGCATGCCCTAAAGTGCATGCCCATTCTGCGAAAAAGACGCAGCAAAAAGCATCTGGGGGCGCATAAATAAATAAGTGAAAAGATCATCTTTTAGGTCACCGACCGAGTATTCCCTTAAGAACGCTAGCTTTCGGCTTCACCCAGTCTGAGGTACACATCCGGCTGATCCGGTAGTAACAATCGCATAGGTGCTCCCTTTACCGCCTAGCCGAATAATCGGGAACGTAGGGGTAAGCATAGGAGCCAGGCAACCCAGCTTGGCCAAAACTTAAGTCATATCGATGCATATAATGGTAAAATAAAAGGTACATGCGGAAGTGTAACACATGTGTTGGGCATGGAGCCCGTATAAATAAGCTTCTGTTAAAAGAAGCCCCCAGGTTTAATGAGTGCGAATAGCACGTCATTTGATGAGCCTTTAAAGGTTATAAGAGAAAGGAAGGGGTGAAGGGGAGAAATGTAAGACAGACAGTATATATAAAAAATGGACAGAGGAAGGAGACGAACATAGAGTCCGGTGCAAGGCATAGAATCTTCGGAGATGGGCTGCGTTCCATGGGTTCAGCTCAAGTCGGTTATCCGATGCATCTCGCAGGCGGTACGCTCCACCAATCAGGACTTGGTCAATTATGAAGGGACCTTCCCACTTGGGCTTGAGTTTGTCCTTTTTCTTGTCTGGCAGGCGTAGAACTAATTCGCCAACGTTGTAATTTTTGGCCTGTACTTCTTTGCTCTGGTATCTTCGAGCCTGCTGTTGATAGAATGCGGAACGGGCTTTTGCCACGTCGCGCTCCTCCTCCAATGCGTCCAAACTGTCCTGCCGATTGAGCTCGGCTTCTCTTTCTTCGTACATGCGCACTCGAGGTGAGTCATGAATTATGTCGCAAGGCAAAACTACCTCTGCACCGTACACCATAAAGAATGGTGTGTATCCGGTGGTGCGATTCGGCGTGGTCCGCAGCCCCCAGAGTACGGAGTCGAGCTCCTCTACCCAGTATGTGTTAGATTCCTTGAGGGACCGCACTAATCTGGGTTTGATGCCGCTCATGATAAGTCCATTTGCACGTTCGACCTGGCCGTTAGTTTGTGGGTGATAGACGGAAGCATAATCGAGCTTGATGCCCATGTTTTTGCACCAGAGTTTTACCTCGTCGGCCGTGAAGTTCGTGCCGTTATTAGTGATGATGCTGTGGGGGACGCCGTAACGGTGTACAACCCCGGATATAAAGTCTATCACCGGTCCAGATTCGGCCGTCTTAACAGGCTTGGCTTCTATCCATTTGGTGAACTTATCCACCATGACCAGTAAGTATTTTTGCTTGTGGGTTCCGCCTTTAAGGGGTCGAACCATGTCAAGCCCCCAGACCGCGAAGGGCCAAGTAATGGGGATAGTTTGGAGGGCGGTGGGTGGCATATGGCTTTGGTTTGCAAAGAGCTGGCAACCGGTGCATCGTTGGACTAAGTCCTGAGCGTCTGCCCGGGCCGTCGGCCAATAAAAGCCTGTACGGAAGGCCTTGCTTACAAGGGACCGAGCTGCAGCGTGATGACCGCCGAGTCCGGCATGAATTTTAGCCAGGAGGTTCCTCCCCTCCTCTTCGGAGATGCACCTTTGAAGGACTCTGGTAGTGCTTTTCTTATAAAGCTCTCCCTCGTGGACTCTGTAGGCTTTGGATCGCCGCACTATGTAGCGTGCCTCATTTTGGTCCTCGGGGAGTTCCTGCCTAGTAAGGTAGGTGAGGAATGGTTCTGTCCACGGGGCGATGACGGCCATTATTACATGGGCTAAAGGTGTTATTTCATTGGCAGAGCCTCCGATTGTGTCAGAATGTTCGGTGTCGGGCAGTGTGGTTGGGTCCGGGCTGTTATTGTTTGGCTCCCCTTCCCATACTACGGATGGCTTGAACGACCTTTCCAAGAAGATGTTGGGGGGGACTACATCGCGTTTTGCGTCGATGCGTGCCAGGACATCTGCCGCCTGATTATTTTCCCGGGCTACATGGTGGAATTCAAGCCCTTCGAACCGAGCTGACATTTTTAGGACGGCGTTGCGGTAAGCTGCCATTTTTGGATCCTTGGCATCGAAGTCTCCATTTATTTGGGATATTGCGAGGTTTGAGTCCCCGCGCACCTCTAGGCGTTGAATGCCCATGGATACTGCCATCCGGAGACCATGTAAAAGGGCCTCATATTCGGCTGCATTGTTGGAGTCCGTGTACATAATCTGGAGTGCGTATTGAACTGTGTCTCCTGTGGGGGACGTCAAAACAATGCCAGCCCCCAGTCCGGCCAACATCTTGGAGCCGTCGAAATGCATGATCCAATTTGAATATGTGCCGTACTCTTTAGGGAGTTCGGCCTCCGTCCATTCTGCGACGAAGTCAGCCAAGACTTGCGACTTGATGGCTCACCGTGGCTTATAAGTTATGTCGAACAGGAGGAGCTCAATGGCCCATTTTGCAATCTGGCCCGTTGCGTCACGGTTGTTTATAATATCGTTAAGTGGTACTTCCGAGGCTACTGTTATTGAACACTCTTGAAAGTAGTGTCGTAGCTTCCGGGATGCCATGAATACCGCGTACGCAATCTTTTGATAATGCGGGTACCGTGATTTGCAGGGAGTGAGGACAGTGGACACATAATAGACTGGCTTTTGAAGGGGGAATTTGTGTCCGTCCGCTTCTCGTTCGACGACGAGCACTGCGCTTACAACCTGATGTGTTGCTGCAATGTATAATAGCATTGGTTCGCCAATGTTTGGCGCGGCCAGGACTGGGTTTGTTGCCAGTATGGCTTTTATTTCGTCGAGTCCGGCCGTGGCTGCATCCATCCATTCGAAGTGTTCGGTGCGCCGAAGGAGGCGGTAAAGGGGTAGGGCCTTTTCTCCCAAGCGGGAGATAAAGCGGCTTAGAGCCGCCACGCATCCGGTTAACTTTTGTATTTGTTTGAGGTCCTTTGGGATATCCAGTTGCGACAGAGCTCTGATCTTGGCTGGATTTGCTTCAATTCCTCTACCGGATACAATGAAGCCCAAGAGCTTTCTGGCTGGAACGCCGAAAACGCATTTTTCCGGGTTGAGCTTGATGTCGTATGTTCGGAGGTTATCAAATGTGAGCCTCAAGTCGTCTACTAGAGATTCGACATGTCTTGTTTTGACGACCACATCATCTACATATGCCTCCACTGTTTTGCCGATCTGGTTTTCCAGACATGTCTGAATCATGCGCTGATATGTTGCGCCGGCGTTTTTGAGCCCGAAGGGCATCGTGTTGAAGCAGAATGGGCCGTATGGTGTGATAAATGCCGTTGCGGCTTGGTCTGGTTCTGCCATCTTGATTTGATGGTAGCCGGAATATGCGTCGAGGAAACACAACGAATCGTGTCCTGCGGTAGCGTCGATAATTTGATCGATGCGCGGGAGGGGGAAGGGATCCTTTGGGCAAGCCTTGTTAAGGTCTTTAAAATCAACACACAGGCGCCAGGATTTGTCCTTCTTTGGTACCATCACCAGGTTTGCTAGCCAGTCCGGATGTTTTATATCTCTGACGAATCCGGCCTCCAATAGCTTTGCTAGCTCCTCTCCCATGGCCTGTCTCTTAGGTTCGGAAAAACGCCGAAGAGCCTATTTGACAGGTTTGAATCCTGTTTGGATATTTAAGCTGTGCTCGGCCAGCCTGCGTGGGATTCCTGGCATGTCTGAAGGGTGCCAGGCGAAAATGTCCCAGTTCTCTCGTAGGAACTCTCGTAGTGCGGCGTCTACATCAGGGTTTAACCGTGCCCCGATGGAAGCTGTTTTATTGGGGTCCGTTGGATGGACTTGGAATTTGACTATTTCGTCCGCCGGTTTAAAGGAGGTGGACTTGAATCTTTTGTCGAGTACCACTTCGTCCCTATTCACCGTAGAGCGCAGCGCAGTCAGTTCCTCAGCCGCTAGGGCTTTGGATAGTGCCTCGAGGGCCAGTGCGGCTGTCTTGTTTTCGGCGCGGAGTGCTATGTCCAGATCAGTAGTGAGAGTGATGATCCCGTTAGGCCCGGGCATCTTGAGCTTCATGTACCCGTAATGGGGTATTGCTTGGAAGATTGTAAATGCTTCCCGCCCTAGCAGAGCGTGATAACCGCTGCTGAACGGAGCCACATGGAACGTGATCTCTTCGGACCTGTAATTATCCGGCGTGCCGAACACCACATCTAGTGTGATTTTTCCTGTACAACGCACTTCCCGACTGGGGATTATTCCTCTAAAGGTTGTGCTGCTTCGCTCAATGCGGTTCCAGTCTATTTCCATTTTTGAAGGGTTTCCTCATAAATGAGGTTCAATCCACTACCGCCGTCCATGAGTACCTTGGTAAGATGAAAGCCGTCCACTATTGGACTGAGGACCAATGCGGCTGGTGCTCGGGCTGTTCGGAATTTAGGTTCATCACTGGCGTTAAAGGTAATAGCCGTGTCACTCCATGGGTTTATCGTTGCTACTTGGTAGACTTCGGCAAGGCTGCGGAGTGTCCTTTTTCGCATATTATTTGATGCGAAAGTCTCGAAGACTGTTAATACCGTATTGGTGTCTCTAGGGTGGCTTTCTATGGCCTATGGAATTAGGAGATTTTCCCCAATTTTGGCCACCTGCCGGAGTATCCAACATGCTCTAAGTCTGTGAGTTGGTGTGGCGTCCTCTGTACTATGAATTTTACAGGGTCCATTAAGCCATCCTTCCAGTACGGTTCCATGCCCTGTAGAGGGTTTTTGCTTTTTGGTGTTTGACCCAGGTGTCTGGCGATGATGCACCATTTTATTTCGGACTGGGTTTGTATTCAGGGCCGGATCGTCCCAAAATTTTATTTCGGTTTTCCAGGCGCTTTCCATCGCACAGTACTTTCGTATGATGGACGCCAAGTCAGTGAAGCGTGTAATATCACGACGACTTATGGCGTTGAGGATTCCCTTGTCCGTGCAATTATTGCAAAAGATTGAGATTGCGTCTTCCTTGCGGCAGTCCTTTATCCTATTCTTAACCAGGAGGAATCTGGCCCAGTAATGATGTACTGTTTCATCAGGCTCTTGCCTAATTTGGGATAGATCGCTTATGTTCGGGTGGGTGGGCAGAATTAAATCCGAAGCCTCACCCCATCTGAGGCTCAGAGGCCAAAGAATTTCCAAACTCGAAAATTTGGATTCCTGGATGCTATCCAATGAATCCAGCCTGTCGCCTGATTCTAAGTTCAGGTCTTGAGTGATATCCTCCCCTCCGCGGGTATCCGGCTTGGAGGGATCGGGAATCCGGACGTAGCTAGTCCTTAAGATAGATGAAGGGTCGCCGCACTGTCCCTCTACCATGGCAACGTGATGGGTGACTTGGGGAGAGTTAATCTCTCTCAGATCGGGTTTAGGCCCAATCTGGTCGTAACCCATAGCGACTCCTAGGGCGGCGATGCGATCCAAGAGCTTGTTTATTGAGGAGAGCTTCATTGGATCTAACTGCTCGGCGAGTTCTGAGCTGACATGAAGATTTTTTTCGATGGCTCGAGAGGTCATCATCGGCGCAGAAGCCAAACAGGCGGTCATAAGAAAACCACCTAGCCAGAGGGTTTGGCCGACAACCAAAGCTCCCTTAGCAACGGTGCCGTCTTTAAAGACGGGGCGATGCATCCTTCCTGATGGCGACGACACAGAGGAACTCTCAATGAAAGCACCAATGTCGGTGTCAAAACCGGCGGATCTCGGGTAGGGGGTCCCGAACTGTGCGTCTAGGCCGGATGGTAACAGGAGGCAAGGGACACGAAGTTTTACACAGGTTCGGGCCCTCTCGATGGAGGTAAAACCCTATGTCTTGCTTGATTAATATTGATGATATGGGTAGTAAAAGAGTAGATCTACCACGAGATCAGAGAGGCTAAACCCTAGAAGCTAGCCTATGGTATGATTGTTGTTCTGTATGTTGTCCTACGGACTATAACCCTCCAGTTTATATAGACACCGGAGAGGGTTAGGGTTACACAAAGTCGGTTACAATGGTAGGAGATCTACATATCCGTATCGCCAACCTTGCCTTCCACGCCAAGGAAAGTCCCTTCCGGACACGGGACGAAGTCTTCAATCTTGTATCTTCATAGTCCAGGAGTCCGGCTGAAGGTATAGTCCGGCTATCCGAACACCCCCTAATCCAAGACTCCCTCAACAGCAAAGATGTTTTTTCTTCTGTAATAGGGGTCTTGCTTCAGTAACATAGCTCCAGTTGCAGAAAGTGTTGGAGGAGCGCACAATGCTAGAGCGTACGAGGCCAAGCATTGCAACACGACGCATGTTTCAGAAACATAGCTTCAGTTGCAGAAATCGTCAAATGAGTGCCCGGCGTGCTTGAAACCAGCAAGTCGTTGGTTCGATTCCCTCCTGCGCTTCTTTTTGCGATCTAACAAATAACACAAAAAATTAAATGGGTCGGCCTAGCTCGCGGTAAGTGGTGTGCCCCGCAGGCGCCCGTTAACGAAAATGCACGTTAACAAATAGGATTTACCTTTGGAGCTTATTCATGTGGATCTTTTTGGGCCTCCTTCGTGGGATAGTCTTGGTGGTAAAAAGTATGGACTTGTCATTGTTGATGATTACTCAAGATACATGGGTGTTTTTCCTCAAGTCCAAGGACAAGACGAAGATCGCCTTCATTGATTTTGCCAAGCAAGCCCAACGCAAGTTTGACAAAGAAATCTTGGCAGTAAGAAGTGATAATGACTCCGAGTTCAAGAACTACATCTTAGAAGAATTTCTTAGTGACGAAGGGATTGAGCATCAATATTCCACACCCTACACCCCTCAACAAAATGGTGTAGCCGAGAGGAAGAACCATACACTTCAGGAAATGGCAAGGTCCATGTTGGATGAATACATGTCACCACCTAGTTTTTGGACCGAGGTTGTCAACACCGCATGTTGATACGTCTCCAACGTATCCACTTTTCCAAACTCTTTTGACCTTGTTTTGGACTCTAACTTGCATGGTTTAAATGGAACTAATCCGGACTGACGCTATTTTCCATAGAATTTCCACGGTGTTATTTTTGTGCAGAACAAAAAGTTCTCGGAATGACCTTACCTTGCCGACCACGCTGGGCCTCTCCCTGGGCACGTTGCAGCATGTGATCACCGTTGGCATCGGCTCGCCGGCCGTGAACCAGACCATGTTCATCGACACCGGCAGTGACGTGTCCTGGGTGCAGTGCAAGCCGTGCTCGCGGTGTCACTCGCAGGCGGACTCGCTCTTCGACCCCAGCTTGTCGAGCACCTACTCTCCGTTCACCTGCAGCTCCGCCGCCTGCGCGCAGCTCCGCCAAGACGACCGAGGAAATGGCTGCTCTGGCTCCCAGTGCCAGTACATTCTCAACTATGGAGATGCTTCGAGAACCACCGGGAGCTACAGCTCCGACACGCTCTCACTGGGCTCCAATGCTGTCAGCAACTTCAAGTTCAGGTGCAACCAGTCTGAGTCTTGCCTCCTTCTCCACGACCAGGACCAGACCGCTGGGCTCATCGAGCTCGGCGGCGGAGCTCAGTCGCTGGCCACCCAGACCTCAGGGACCTTCGGCAAGGCCTTCTCATACTGCCTCCCGCTGACTCCGGGCTCATCCGGGTTCCTCACTATGGGTGTAGCAACCTCGGGTTTCGTCGTCAAGACACCGTTGCTGAGGAGCAGGCAGGTCCCTGAATGAAATATGCCCTAGAGGCAATAATAAAGTTATTATTCATTTCCTCATATCATGATAAATGTTGATTATTCATGCTAGAATTGTATTAACCAGAAACATAATACATGTGTGAATACATAGACAAACATAGTGTAACTAGTATGCCTCTACTTGACTAGCTCGTTGATCAACGATGGTTGAGTTTCCTAGCCATAGCCATGAGTTGTCATTTGATCAATGGGATCACATCATTAGGAGAATGATGTGATTGACATGACCCATTCCGTTAGCTTAGCACTTGATCGTTTAGTTTACTACTATTGCTTTCTTCATGACTTATACATGTTCCTATGACTATGAGATTATGCAACTCCCGATTACCGGAAAAACACTTTGTGTGCTACCAAACGTCACTACGTAACTGGGTGATTATAAAGGTGCACTACAGGTATCTCCAATGGTGTTCGTTGAGTTGGCATAGATCAAGAATAGGATTTGTCCTTAGCTCAAGGGGAATAAGGTGAGGACGTGGTCTTCTGAGTTGAATCTCAGCCTCCCTAACCAGACGTACAGTTGTCACAGCAAATGGAACTGGTCCAACAAATCATTGTCTTCAACGAGTCACTGGTTCCATTCTTCCCATCTCTTTATTTGCAGATTGGTCCTTGTGAAGTCATTGCCTGTTTGCAGTATCTATTTGTCTTCACTGTGTGACTGCTTGTTCTGTTTGGCTTCGTACTATCTTCCATCCCGATCTATACTGCCTAGCTGCTATTAGTCTTTGTGCTTTCATCTCACTGAATACTTGACTATGGCTTGCTTAGTGTAGTCTACCTTCCGCTTCATGGTAAGAGATTTGTTTCTATCGTTTGTCTTTGAAACTTCCAAGTTTTGAAGACTTCCATAAAAATCGCCTATTCACCCCCCTCTAGTCGATAACTAGCACTTTCAATTGGTATCAGAGCAAGGTACTCCCTTGTTCTATGTGATTCAGTTTAACCACCTGGAGTTTTAGCTATGTCGACTGCAGGGATAATCAAAGTCTCCGCTGCGTGCCCAGTCTTCGATGGAACTGAATATCCCTACTGGAAGAATAAGATGCGCATGCATCTTGAAGCCATTGATGTCGACCTCTGGTATGTCGTCAAGAATGGCATCCCCAAGGCTGGTGAAGATGTCACCGCTGCTGATGTCAAGAAGTTCGTTCAACTGGATTCCACTGCCAAGAACATCATCTGTGGTCATCTGACCAAAGGACAGTATGGCCGTGTGAGTGCTCTGGAAACATCCAAGCTAGTCTGGGACTGGCTCACCAAGGTCAACGGAGGCGTATCGACCCAGAGAGATCAAAGAATCAGTGTCCTTCGCAACCTCTTCAACCGCTTCAAGAGAAACGACAATGAGAATGTTCAGCTTACGTTTGATCGACTCACTGACATCACAAATGAGCTTCAAGCCCTCGGCGCTACTGAGATCACCAAGCATGAAGTCGTCAAGACACTCCTGAGATCACTTGACAGCTCGTTTGAGACCCTAGCCCTGATGATTCAAGAACGCCCTGACTTCAAGACACTCAATCCCTGTGACATACTGGAAAGGCTCAACACACATTAGTTTCAGCTTTCTGAGAAAAGAGACATCTACATTCCCAACTATGGGCGAACTCGTGCTTTGAAGGCAAAAGCTATTTCCTCATCTGAAGAAGAATCTGATTGCAGTTCTGATGATCCTGAAGACATTGGAAAGGAGCTTGCTATGCTTATGAAGAAGTTCCAGAAATTCACCAAGAAGAAAGGCTTTAGAAAGTTCTCACAATATAGCTCAAGGAATGATGAAGCTTCTGCTCATGACTACAAGAAGAGAACATGCCACAAGTGCAAGAAACCTGGCCACTACATCTCTAAGTGTCCTCAGTGGGACAATGAGAACAAGAAGAAGTAGAAAAGCAAGGAATATGATTTTGACGACAAGAAGAAGAAGAAATACTCAAAGTCATCTTCCAAGTCTTCATCAAAGTCTTCATCAGACAAGAAGAGCTCATCTGGCAAGGCTCGTGCGTTTGTTGGCAAGGAAATGGATCAGAGGAGGGTTCTGCTTCTGAGGAGGCGGAGGTGGAGTCTGAGGAGGAGTCCGATTCTGGCATTGCAAGTATGGCTACAGCCTACGTTGCCAACTCCATCTTCAACATTGAAGGCAATGACTCCATCACCGACGCCGATGCTAATGACCAGGATGACTCCGCTCCCACCTACTGCTTCATGGAACGCGGTGCCAAGGTAAACTCATGCACTACTCACTATCAAACATCCAGTAAAGATGATTCTGATTGTGGTTCCAAAGCACCAGCTACAAAACACTTGCTAAAATTGCTACTGAACAACAGAAAGCTATGGAACATATTCAAAAAGTTAGACAAAAGCGATGACCTGTTAGGACGCTGAAATGACTCGATCTCAGTCCTTAATTGAAGACATAAAAAATCTTCATGTTAAGTATGAGGAACTTGAAAGTCGTCATGAAACGCTCTCAACAACTCATGAAAAGCTTTCCTATGATTATCTTCAAAGGAAGCAAGATCTTGAGAAATTGAGAGCGGCTCATGAAGATCTTCAAAAGGAAAACGAGTCACTTCGCGCCGAACAGATCAGTTCCGCTCAGGAAGGATTTGAACCACCATGTCTTAAATGCATTGAGCGTGAACGCTACTTCTGTTGCTGGGTGTTCTACTGCTGCTAGTATTGCAATATCTTCAACTTTTGATGTGGTAACTAACCCCTCTGCTGAGGATGCCACTGTTATTGCTGATGAAAAATGCTAGGTTGAAGACATTTCTTGAAACAGGGATGTACAAAAGTCTCAAAGGACATCAGACACTCTGTGATGTCCTCAAAAGGCAGATCCTGAACCAAAACCCTAGGAAAGAGGGTGTTGGGTTCGAAAGTAAAATGAATGCTGATGGCTCTTACTGGAAACCTGAGCAGTACCCCAAAACCACATGGGTTGCTGCAAAGGAATCTTCAGTGGATCCATCCACCCTATCTGGCTTCACTTGTGCTAATCCCATTGTTATTGATGAATCCTTTGATGCAAACTATAAACTGGTATCAGAATGGTAAAGTGTTTGCCAGGTATATTGGTACTAACTGCAGGAATGGGCCACCTATGAAGAAAGTCTGGGTGCCGAAAAGGTGTCTGGAGAATCTTCCTGTGAATGTCATCATGACACCACAAGTGAAGAAGACAAACCCAGACCACATGGCTTCATATGGTCCAAAGGCTTCATACAGACAGAGGGCTCACCTGAGTCGCACTAACGCAAATGTTTTGCAGGGAAACCATACTCAGGCCTATGAATATGAGCGCGTTTCATCAAACCGCCATGTTCATAAGACCAAGAACTACTCTGCTTATTCTTATGAGTACTATTGCCCTCCTGCAAGACTATTGCTAGGGCTTCAAAGCCAAAGTTCTCAGATGCTGCTGCACTTAGACTCATTACTTCGAAGCCACCCTTGAAAGATGTGGGTGGCTAAGAAAGCTTAACTCTCTTTTGCGGGGAAGGGTCTCCAGCCGAAAACCAAATTCGTCTGAAGCTATTGCTGGGGACCTTAAACATCTTGTAGGGCGCAAGATCAAATGCCCAAATGGTCTTATTATGTATTTTGTTCCTGAGTCGCTTGCTACTTGCCCTATCAGTCCTAACCTCGATCTAAGCTTTCATAATCCACTTGCTTCGTCAAATGTTTATGCTTCACAATTCTCTTCGTGAAGCCTATCCCCCTAACTGCACTGTAGGGGTATGACACCAGCTGCTTCAGAATGGATTATTGATAGTGGGTAACTAATCACATGACTGGCAAGCGAAGTCTTCTCATGGACTCAACTACGTCCATCTGACAAGAGTCACATCACATTTGTTGATACTGGTAAAAGCAAGGTATTGGGTCTAGGTAGAGTTGCAATCTCAAAGGATCAACACATGGATAAAGTGATGCTTGTTGAATCCCTTGGTTTCAACTTAATGTCTGTCTCAATGCTTTGCGATTTAAACATGATTGTGATATTTTGGAAAATATCGTTGCCTTGTTCTAATGGAATCTGACAAGTCTCTAGTCTTTGAAGGGTATCGGAAAGATGATTTGTACGTGGTAGATTTCTCAGCAGGACCACAGCTTGCCGTATGTCTTCTAGCAAAAGCTTCAGAATGCTGGCTCTGGCATCGGAGGCTAGGGCATGCTGGCATGAGGAACTTGCACACTCTTGCAAGAAGAAGCATGTCATAGGCATCGAGGGCGTCAAGTTCAAGAAAGATCACTTATGCGGTGCCTGTGAAGCTGGAAAGATGACGAGGGCCAAGCCCCTCGAAGACAATCATGACAACGACTCAACCCTTCGAACTGCTACACATGGACCTCTTCGGTCCCACTCACTACTCAACTCTTACTACTACTGCTTGTCTCTATGGCTTCGTCATTGTTGATGATTATTCAAGATATACATGGGTGCATATAATCCTCTACAAGACTGAAGTGCAGGATGTCTTCAGACGCTTCGCCAATCGAGCCATGAACAACTATGGCGTCAAGATCAAGCACATCAGAAGTGACAATGGCACTGAATTCAAGAACACTGGCCTCGACACTTATCTTGATACTTTGGGCATCACTCATGAGTTCTCAGCTCCGTACAACCGCCAACAGAATGGCGTCATGGAACGCAAGAACAGAACACTTATTGAGATGGCCCGGACGATGCTCGATGAATACAAGACTCCAAGAAAGTTCTGGCCTGAAGCCATTGATACTGCATGCCATATTATCAACCGTGTTTATCTTCACAAGCTTCTGAACAAAACATCCTATGAGCTCCTCACTGGTAAGAAGCCAAATGTCAGCTACTTCAGAGTATTTGGTGCCAGGTGCTGGATCAAGGATCCACATCACACTTCAAAATTTGCACCGAAAGCACATGAAGGTTTTATGCTTGGATACGGAAAGGATTCGCACTCCTACAGAGTCTTCAACCTCTTTCACTATAAAGTGGTTGAAACTATGGATGTGCGGTTCGATGAGACTAACGGCTCGCAAAGAGAGCACCTGCCAAATGTGCTAGATGAAGTTCCATCCATGAAACCATCAAGCTTATGGGAATTGGAGAAATCATACCGTCTGAAGCTCAGCCTGAAGAGAACTCAATCCATCTCTGCACTTGAATCAACCTGAAGATAATGCTCAGCCTGGAAGACAATCCTTCTTAATGATGAAAATGATCAGCAGGAGCAAAATCTTCGTCCTGTTCATTCCTTGTGTTGCCAAAATGAAGAACAAATTGAGAGAATAATTGACAGCATCAATGCACCTGGTCCACTCACTCGTTCAAGGGCAACACAACTAGCAAATTTCTGTGGACACTTCGCATTCGTCTCAATATCTGAACCCAAGAAAGTTGATGAAGCCTTCATGGAGCCTGAGTGGATTCTAGCAATGCAAGAAGAGCTTCAACAATTTGAGCTGAATAATGTGTGGGAACTGGTCAAGCGTCCTGATCCTCGTAAGAACAATATCATAGGAACTAAATGGATATATCGCAACAAGCAAGATGAGCATGGTCAAGTTGTCAGAAACAAAGCTCGTCTCGTTGCTCAAGGATACACTCAAGTTGAAGGAATTGAGTTCAATGAAATATTTGCTCCTGTGGCTAGGCTTGAAGCTATACGCATATCGCTGGCCTATGCAAATCATCATAACATTCTTCTGTATCAAATGGATGTGAAGAGCGCTTTTCTCAATGGCAAGATTGAAGAAGAAGTGTATGTTGCACAACCGCCTGGCTTTGAAGATCCAAAACATCCTGACATGGTTTATAAGCTCAACAAGGCACTGTATGGCCTCAAACAAGCCCCTCGTGCTTGGTATGACACACTCAAGGACTTCCTGAAGAGCAAAGGCTTCAAACCTGGTTCTTTGGATCCCACACTCTTCACAAAGACATATGATGGTGAACTGTTTGTGTGCCAAATATATGTGATGACATTATCTTCGGCTGCACCAACAGAAATACAGTGATGAGTTTGGATATATGATGCAAGAGCAATATCAGATGTCCATGATGGGTGAGCTGAAGTTCTTCCTTGGTCTTCAAATACGACAGCAATGCAACGACATCTTCATATCTCAAGAGAAATACCTCAAAGATTGCCTGAAGAAGTTTGGAATGCAAGACTGCAAAGGTTACACGACGCCAATGCCAGCTAAACACCATCTGGGTCCCGACGACAATGGTAAAGAGTTCGATCAAAAGGTATACCGCTCCATGATTGGTTCTTTGCTTTATTTATGTGCATCTAGGCCAGATATCATGCTTAGTGTTTGCATGTGTGCCCGATTCCAAGCGGCACCAAAGGAATCGCATCACTTAGCTGTGAAGCGAATTCTTCGATATTTGGCTCACACCCCAACACTAGGATTATGGTATCCAAAGGGCTCAGAGTTTGATCTAGTTGGATTCTCGGATGCTGATTATGCTGGTGACAAGGTGGATCGCAAGTCTACATCAGGCACATGTCACTTTCTGGGACGATCACTTGTATGTTGGTCTTCAAAGAAGCAGAACTGTGTATCTCTCTCCACTGCTGAATCTGAATACATTGCTGCTGGATCTTGCTGCGCTCAGCTTCTATGGATGAAGCAAACACTCAAAGACTATGGCATTCATCTGAAGCAAGTGCCACTCTACTGCGACAACGAAAGCGCCATCAAGATTGCCAACAACCCAGTTCAGCACTCGAAGACAAAGCACATTGAAATTCGTCATCACTTTCTCAGAGATCATGTTCATGAAGGAAGATATTGATATCATACACGTCAACACTGAAGAGCAACTGGCAGATATCTTCACAAAGCCCTTGGATGAGAAGAAGGTTTTGCAAGTTACGGTGTGAGCTAAATATCTTGGAATCCTCAAATGTCCTGTGATCAGGCACACATCCTAACACTTATGCATGTTGATGACTTAGATGTGCAACACACGAAGTAAAGTATGTCTTCAATCAATGAAGACTTACATTCTGAGTGTGAATACATTAACATGGAATTTGACTTCGGAGCGCCACGATAATTGTGCGCCGTGTCTGGGTCTAATACTTCATATACGGTCACTACTACAAAAACAACTATAAAAGCCAATATGACACTAATGGCGCACTGTACATGTGGTGCGCCATTACTAAATACTAATGGCGCACCATGTGTTGGTGCGCCATTAGTGTGCAAATACTAATGGCGCACCACATCCACGGTGCGCCATTAGTAAAAAAAATTTAAATTTTTTTCAAAACTACTAATGGCGCACCGTGGGATGGTGCGCCATTACTAGTTCAACTAGTAATGGCGCACCACTCCCACGGTGCGCCATTAGTAATTATGTTTCAAAAAATTTCAATTTTTTTTATTTTTATTTAAACTACTAATGGCGCACCGTGGGAGTGGTGCGCCATTACTAGTTGAACTAGTAATGGCGCACCATCCCACGGCGCCATTAGTAACTTGGCCCAAACATTCCCCCGAATGCACCCCACCCCCCCCCCCCCGTGGACCGCCTTTTCAGTTTCAAAAAAATAAAAGAAAATGATAGAAATGTCAAAAAAATAAAATAAAATAAGATTCCCATGTGATATGTGGTCTAGTTGTTAGCAAAATTTACAAACATGAATTTTCAACTTTTTTGCAAAATCTCTCGAGAATTTGTAAAAATGGGCATAACTTTTGCATACGAACTCAGATGAAAAAGTTTTTTATATGAAAAATCATCTACTCGAAAAGTTACGTCCGAATTTTCAAAATCCTCAAAAACCTAACAGAAAAAAAGATACGGGGCTTTTAAGATCTGGAGAGGCAAAAAAATTCAAACTTATTAATGGCGCACCTGCCCATGGTGCGCCATTACTATCTTCCCGCCTTCAAAATTCAAAATAAATCAAAATAAAAAATAAAAAAAAGTTACTAATGGTGCACCTGCCCATGGTGCGCCATTATTATCCTCCCGCCTTCAAAATTCAAAATAAATCAAAAAATTAAAAAAAATTAGTAATGGCGCACCTGCCCACGGTGCGCCATTACTATGCTGTATATATGGCTGGGCGTGTCCTCTCCTCCTTACCTCTTCATTCTTCTCCTCCACTCCACCTCTCCTCCACTCCATCTCCTCCTCTCCTCCACTCCATCTTCCCTTCTCTCTTCCACCATACTACCCTCCTCCTCTCCGGCGACCTCCTCCTCCTCCTCTCCGGCAACCTCCTCCTCCCTCCTCTCCTCCCCTCCCCTCCCCTCATGGTTTCTCCTCCCTACTCTCCGGTGAGCTCCTCCTCCGTCCTCTCCGGTGAGCTCCTCCTCCCTCATATCCGGTGAGCTCCTCCTCCCTCCTCTCCGGTGAGCTCCTCCTCCCTCCTCTCCTCCCATCCCCTCATGGTTTCTCCTTCCTCCTCTCCGATGCTCCGGTGAACTCCTCTCCAGCGACCTACTCCTCCTCTCCGGCGATGTAGGCGAGCGCCTCTCTGGTCACCTCCTCCTCCTCCTCTCCAGTGAACTCCTCTCCGGCAAAAGAACACGGCAAAAGAACGTACAAGATCCAAAAACAGGAACAAAATTTGAAATAATATCGTGCAAAAAATGAGAAAAAAATGGGCAAAAAAATTGCGATCCAGATCCAAATTCAAAATTCAAAAATAGCAATGGCGCATGGTGGGGGTTAGACGGTGTGCTACTACTATTTTCCCACCTTCAAAATTCAAAAATACTAATGGCGCACCAGTGGCCTATACTAATGGCGCACCACTGGTGCGCCATTAGTAAAAAATACTAGTGGCGCACCAGTAGTGCGCCATTAGTAGGCAGAACTGGTGCGCCACTAGTAGGCCTTTTCCTAGTAGTGGGTGGGTAACGCCACCACCAAATTCTTACCTTAGAAGTGTTTTTCACATGGCGTTACATTTGCAAAGTCTTTGCATTTTGTTTGTCTTCAATGTTAATATGGCCTCATGTTTATCTTCAATTTAGTTTCTATCCTCTACAGCATTAACTTATAGCTATGTCTTCACGTTGAATCTTTTGAACTAAGTGAATGTGATCGGACCCTAACCTGTCTATGCTTTCGTCTTAAGTCTCTCTATCCAAATCATATGCATTCTATTGAAACTGTCAAAATGTCTTCTCTGCGTCCTTGTCAGCAGAAGACACAGCATTCACTTATAGCTATGTCTTCACGTTGAATCTTTTGAACTAAGTGAATGTGATCGGACCCTAACCTCTCTATGCTTTCGTCTTAAGTCTCTCTATCCAAATCATATGCATTCTATTGAAACTGTCAAAATGTCTTCTCTGCGTCCTTGTCAGCAGAAGACACAGCATTCACTTATAGCTATGTCTTCACGTTGAATCTTTTGAACTAAGTGAATGTGATCGGACCCTAACCTCTCTATGCTTTCGTCTTAAGTCTCTCTATCCAAATCATATGCATTCTATTGAAACTATCAAAATGTCTTCTTTGCGTCCTTGTCAGCAGAAGACACAGAGACAAACATTAATCTGTTTTCAATGCTCAATCCTTTTTGCCTGAAACCCGGAGAAGTGGGAACGACCACCCTACAGTCCAGGCATGCGTGGGAACATGGAACAACCTCCAATGTGTTGCATGATCGCCACGTGTCCTTCAGATGTGAACCGCCAAGGGCACCTGCGTAATAACACTGTGCCGTCCTTGTCTCTATAAATACACACCTCACCCCAGTCATTATCTCTTCTTCCACTCTCACACAAACCCTAGCGCCACCGCTAGCACTCGACGACGCCGGCGACAAAGCGCTTAGCTGCCGCGACCTCACCGACGCCGTCCTCACGCCGGCCGCGGACATCGTCTTCTCCGCCGTCGCCGTAGGTGTCCTCCGTCGCCAAGTTAGGGCACGGAAGATAGAACTGCTCAGCCTCCTCTCCCACTTCGTCTAGCAGTTCCTCGTGTGGAAAATAAAACCTCCTTTTTACAGTCTTTTTGATCCAATAGATTCATCCTTTTCAACCACAGCTTTTTTCTGTTCCCACAAGTTGGATCTATCTCATTCTGCATCTCATAGCATGCCTAGCATGTTCACTTATGCTTCACAAAGTAGTAGATTCCTCACTTGTACTTATTCATGGATTCGTACAAATCTGGAACCAACTCTCTACATATGAGTGAATGTCTTCGCACTATGAGGTCAATGTCTTCTAAACTGATTTATCTTCAAAATCTTCTGAGAATGCATATGACCTCTGCCCCTTCCCTCGCACCTTTAATGCTGTCATAGGTACATGTTCGTGGGAGAATCCCTTGGTTCTCATAGTCTGCATTCATTTGCAGAGTTCTTACATCATCATATAAATTCTCCTGAAGCCAGTTCTTGTCTGACCAGTAGACGGAAGACTTTGACTGTTTTGAAGCCTTTCAGTCTAAACTTCATGGCAAAAGAGAAATCTGCAAGGAAGGGTGGCAGACAGTGCTGTGGAAACACCTCAAGAGATTTGCCTCCTGACCTCTATGAGCTGTACAAGACAGATCCAGAGGAGGACTACAATCAGCGGAAAACCCGAATCCAATGGATTCGAAGATATTGGGCAGAACAATGGTACAAGTACAGGTTCGTGACCCAGGAATATGCTGAGAAGAATGCCATCAAGCGACCCTGGGGAGACATCTTGTACAGAAATCTTCAACCTAGGTCCAGCGTTGAAGCCATTGAACAAGGCTTCTATCCTTGCATGGTCCATGGACCACAGCCTACAGATGCAGACCCATCTTCATTAATATGGTGCCGTGACGAGAATATGTTCAAGCGCAACTTCCAGTTTGCCAAGAACTCGGCCAAAGAAAACAAGAAGTTACGGGGATTAGACTTCAATCCAGGCCCCTCTGCTCCTCGTGCTAACAGCACACGCGAAGCTGAACCCAATCTGGTTGGGCCCTTCTATAACTTAGAAGGTCTCATCACTCACATAAAGGTTCAAGGGGCAGTCGCGGATCAACCTGCAGACAACGCTGATTCTGACGAAGTGCCTGCACCACCGAAGCCAAAGAAGCTGAAGAAACCTAAAGCTTCGAAGCCTTCCCTTGCACCAAAGGTTTCACGGGCGAAGCCTCTGGCCACTGCACCTCCTGAAGACAGTGTGCAGTCTGAAGATCTTTCACGCATCTCCAAGCCCGCCAAAGTGAAGAAGCCCATGCAACCCACTGGTCAAGCACTGACCCCTGCTGCTGTTTTGCGAAATGAAAATGACGCCATTGATCTGTCCAGTGACGACGATCTTGGCGATGACGCTCTTGAGCAGTTGATCAAGAGAAAGCAAGAGGTGGAAATCTTCAATGACCTTCCTCTATTTGATGTAGAAATCTTAAACAAGTTCATTGATGAGTGGTTTGACAACCCAAATGTCAGCTTTGATAATCTTCAGCTTCCAATTGGCCTCAGCGTCGCCTTCCACAGAGCCATTGCTCCTGAGCTGGCTCTAGCTCAGAAAATTGTTGAGCTGAAGCATAAGATCGATTGTGAAAAGGCTCAGTTCAAGAAGCACATGGCCAAGTGAAGGAAATATGCCCTAGAGGCAATAATAATGTTATTATTTTATTTCCTTATATCATGATAAATGTTTATTATTCATGCTAGAATTGTATTATCCGGAAACATAATACTTATGTGAATACATAGACAAACCAAACGTCACTAGTATGCCTCTACTTGACTAGCTCGTTGATCAAAGATGGTTATGTTTCCTAGCCATAGATATGTGTTGTCATTTGATTAATGGGATCACATCATTAGGAGAATGATGTGATTGACATGACCCATTCCATTAGCTTAGCACCTGATCGTTTAGTATGTTGCTATTGCTTTCTTCATGACTTATACATGTTCCTATGACTATGAGATTATGCAACTCCCGTTTACTGGAGGAACACTTTGCGTGCTACCAAACGTCACAACGTAACTGGGTGATTATAAAGGAGCTCTATAGGTGTCTCCAAAGGTAAATGTTGGGTTGGCGTATTTCGAGATTAGGATTTGTCACTCCGATTGTCGGAGAGGTATCTCTGGGCCCTCTCGGTCATGCACATCACATAAGCCTTGCAAGCATTGCAACTAATGAGTTAGTTGCGAGATGATGTATTATGAAACGAGTAAAGAGACTTGCCGGTAACGAGATTTAACTAGGTATTGAGATACCGACGATCGAATCTCGGGCAAGTAACATACCGATGACAAAGGGAACAAAGTATGTTGTTATGCGGTCTGACCGATAAAGATCTTCGTAGAATATGTAGGAGCCAATATGAGCATCCAGGTTCCGCTATTGGTTATTGACCAGAGATGTGTCTCGGTCATGTCTACATTGTTCTCGAACCCGTAGGGTCCGCACGCTTAAGGTTTCGATGACAGTTATATTATGAGTTTATGCTTTTTGATGTAGCGAAGTTTGTTCGGAGTCCCGGATGTGATCACGGACATGACGAGGAGTCTCGAAATGGTCGAGACATAAAGATTGATATATTGGAAGCCTATATTTGGATATCGGAAGTGTTCCGGGTGAAATCGGGATTTTACCGGAGTACTGGGAGGTTACCGGAACCCCCCGGGAGGTATATTGGCCTTAGTGGGCTTTAGTGGAAGAGAGGAGAGGTGGCCAGGGCTGGGCCGCGCGCCCCTCCCCCCCTAGTACGAATAGGACAAGGAGAGGGGGGCGGCGCCCCCCTTCCTTCTCTCTCTCTTTTTTCCCCCTTCCCGAATCCTATTCCAACTAGGAAAGGGGGGAATCCTACTCCCGGTGGGAGTAGGACTCCTCCTGGCGCGCCCTCCTCCTGGCCGGCCGCACCCCCCCCTTGATCCTTTATATACGGGGGCAGGGGGCACCCCTAGACACATAAGTTGATCCACGTGATCATATTCTTAGCCGTGTGCGGTGCCCCCTTCCACCATAATCCTCGAGAATATTGTAGCGGTGCTTAGGCGAAGCCCTGCGACGGTAGTACATCAAGATCGTCACCACGCCGTCGTGCTGACGGAACTCTTCCCCGACACTTTGCTGGATCGGAGTCCGGGGATCGTCATCGATCTGAACGTGTGCTAGAACTCGGAGGTGTCGTAGATTCGGTGCTTGATCGGTCGGGCCGTGAAGACGTACGACTACATCAACCACGTTGTGCTAATGCTTCCGCTGTCGGTCTACAAGGGTACGTAGATCACACTCTCCCCTCTCGTTGCTATGCATCACCATTGTCTTGCGTGTGCGTAGGAATTTTTTTGAAATTACTATGTTCCCCAACACCAAGCTCAATGTTGAATACATTCAAAACTTCAAGGTCATGATGCATGAGCTCAAGGAAGCATTCCACAAGAAACGCGAAGAAGCCAAAGGTTCTCGTGAGCGCATGAAGGATCTTGCTGCCAAATGTGTTCAAGGATACAATGAAGCTGAAAAGCGCAGGGCTTTGGGGCGACCAGGCACCGACCCCAGAATGGCTGCCAAGAAGAAGAAGTCAGCTGTGGCAGAACCAGAAGCATCAAGGCAGGAAGAACCTCTAATTGTCTTCCCAACCAGTATGACAGGCTCGAAGCCTAAGGTCCCCACAGTGGCTTCAGAACTCAAGAAAACAAGGGCAGCTAAAGCCGAAGCCAGAAAGCGCAAGACCAAAGCCACCACTGATGATGCTCCCCCAACCAAGAAACGGAAGACCAAGAAGAGAGATCGGGCTGCTCCCACAGAGCCCCTTGAGGTCGAGCCAATCTCTGTGGCTCGTCCTGCGTCTGAACACCGAGAGCGCCAGTTGATAGTTCATGAGCCTACTTCCACAAAGGCTCCTGAAACTGAAGACAATCCAGCTGTTGACCCCACCATAGCCGAAGACATTGGTCCTCACGACAATGTTGAAGATGATGGAGTCCTTCCTCACATCGAGCGCAATTTGGTATCATCACCTATGCTCACGCACAGCGAGCTCATCAGCATTGGTCGTCCTCTGACGCCAACTGCTCAGGATGCATCATGGGCTGATCACCCACAACACCAAGACACCCCAAGTGCTCCCCAACCACAAGATGATGATGACTTTGAGGCCTAGCCGACTCCATCTCCACAAGCGTCGCCAACATTCCGCAGGCTTCGCAAAGGCTCAAGGCCCCAAGTCCCTCCAACTGTGCACGTCTCTGAGTCTAAAGCCAAAACGGCTGAAGATATTCCGGCTGCATCAGCCGATGAAGAAGAACAACCAAGAGTTGAAGTAGAAAGAGTTGCTACACCCCCGTCCCACCAAGATGTTGTTCTCGAGGAGAACGTGTCCAACCCTCCAGCTCCTGAAGTGGAGGTTAACAATCCTGAGGCGGCCACCAACATCAACACTGAAGCCAATGACGTTGTCATGGCTGAAGCTAATGTGGCGCCTGAAGCTCATGCGGTGCCAGAAGTGCATGCACCTGAAGCCACTGCAGTGCCCGAAGCCAATACTGAAGCACCTGAAGCCAATGTGGCCCCTGAAGCCCATGTCAACGCCAATGCCAATGCTCCTGTACCCCCTCCAAGACCTCATACAATTGAGCTGGCATTTGATCGTGGTCAGCCTGTTATGGTCCGGTGGCCCATTCTGGTTCCTCCACCTGCTGCGGGCCCACAATTTGGCTATCATGTCGAGCACAGACCTCATGTCCAGAAGCCCAAGCCAAGACTTCCAAGATTCCTAGGCACTGCAACCTCTCCTGGGGTCTTCAATGTGAATGGCTTTGTGGCACATAACACCTTCTTCAACAGCACCAAGAACCCTTACACCAAACCCCGTATTTCCTCGGATCGGTTCTGGAGCTATCAGTAGCGCAACTACTATTCCTGCGTCTTATACAATCAAGGGCGCATATTTCTCCATATGTGTCTTGATACTGAAGCTATAGTTGGCCTGCCCTGTCTAGAAGAATCATTGGATTGCTTCAGAGATGCTGGACTCCTGCAGTTTGTCACAGACAAGGAACACTGGAATGAAGAGCTTCTGTTACAGTTCTATGCAACTCTTCACATTCGTAGCTACAACAGGGATCCAAAGACTTGGGTCCTTGAGTGTTTGACAGGCAATGTCCATCATGAAGCCAAAGCTCTTGATATCATTGAGCTCACAGGCCTGCCCACTCCTGGTGAATACTATGAACCAGGTTGTCAACAACACCAGAATGCTTTGGAGAGCATTTTTCAGAAGCCAGAACCCAACATGAGCCAAATGTTGAGCATGATGAAACCTTTGCCTCACGACGCTGACTACCCATCTAAATTCTTTGTTGAAGACCTAGAGTATTTGCCTCGCACCATTTATCATATCATCAGAAAAACTCTATGGCCTGTCAAAGGACATTCATCTGCAGCGAAGTTTGAAGGAGCAATGAAGACTTTGGTTTTCTATATCTTCAATGGCATCAGCTTCAATGCCCAAGACTTCTTCCTCAGGCAGTTGGCTGCATCTGGCTCCGACATGTTTGGTCTCAAGTTCTATGCTCCATGGGTAATTCGCCTTATCAAGCTTCACTCTGCCATCAACTATCAGCCGTCTGCGCGCAATCATCTTGTATTCTTGCCAGAGGTTGATCTGTCTGTTGAAGCTATTTACCCAGAGCCTGCTAAGGATCCCATTTATCTTCACAATGCTGATCACCAAAGCTTCACCCAGCCCATTGGAGGAGTTCAGGCAGTCTCGCGTGTTTATCCCTTGGCTGGCAATACACATGCCCCTCGCGCTCAAACTGACGCCAATGGAAGCACCATTGCCCAAAGGCCTCGGAAGCGATCTCGTGTTCTCAATGATCGAGAGCTTCTCGTCGCGCTTCATCAGAAATAGGACAAGCATCACAACTGTCTTAAGCGTCAGAAGCAAAGCCTCTTGGTGGATGTCAATCGCATTCGCAATCTTGCCACCAAGAATGCCTTTGTTACTCATGAAACCTGTCGGAGGTCTTGGAAGAGTTTGACATTGCTTAGTGCTGAAGCTGATTGATAACCCACAAGTATAGGGGATCGCAACAGCTTTCGAGGGTATAGTATTCAAACCAAATTTATTGATTCGACACAAGGGGAGCCAAAGAATATTCTCAAGTATTAGAAGCTGAGTTGTCAATTCAACCACACCTGGAAACTAAGTATTTGCAGCAAACTGTTTAGTAGCACAGTAATATGATAGTGGTGGTAGCAGCAACAAAAGTAAAGACAGAAAAAGTAATGTTTTTGGTATTTTGTAGTGATTGTAACAGGATAAGCGGGAAAGTAAGTAAGCGTAAACCAGTATATGGAAAACTCGTAGGCACCGGATCAGTGATGGATAATTATGCCGGATGCGGTTCATCATGTAACAGTCATAACATAGGGTGATGCGGAACTAGCTCCAATTCATCAATATAATGTAGGCATGTATTCCGTATATAGTCATACGTGCTTATGGAAAAGAACTTGCATGACATCTTTTTCCCACCCTCCCGTGGCAGCGGGGTCCTATTGGAAACTAAGGGATATTAAGGCCTCCTTTTAATAGAGAACCGGAACAAAGCATTAGCACATAGTGAATACATGAAGTCCTCAAACTATGGTCATCACCGGGAGTGGTCCCGATTATTGTCACTTCGGGTTTGCCGGATCATAACACATAGTAGGTGACTATAGACTTACAAGATAGGATCAAGAACTCACATATATTCATGAAAACATAATAGGTTCAAATCTGAAATCATGGCACTTGGGCCCTAGTGACAAGCATTAAGCATAGCAAAGCCATAGCAACATCAATCTCAGAACATAATGGATACTAGGGATCAAACCCTCACAAAACTAACTCGATTACATGATAAATCTCATCCAACCCATCACCGTCCAGCAAGCCTACGATGCAATTACTCGCGCACGGCGGTGAGCATCATGAAATTGGTGATGGAGGATGGTTGATGATGACGACGGCGATGAATCCCCCTCTCTGGAGCCCCGAACGGACTCCAGATCAGCCCTCTCGAGAGGTTTTAGGGCTTGGCGGCGGCTCCGTATCGTAAAACGTGATGATTTCTTCTCCCTGATTTTTTTCTCATCGAAACTCAATATATGGAGGTGGAGTTGGAGTCGGAGACGCAATAGGGGGCCCACGAGGTAGGGGGCACGCCCTAGGGGGGCACCCTCGTGAGAAGGGTGTGGGCCCCCTGGTCTTCATCTTTGGCGAGAATTTTTTATTATTTTTTCTAAGATGTTCCGTGGAGTTTCAGGTCATTCCGAGAATATTTGTTTTCTGCACATAAAACAACACCATGAAAATTCTGCTGAAAACAGCGTCAGTCCGGGTTAGTTCCATTCAAATCATACTAGTTAGAGTCCAAAACAAGGGCAAAAGTGTTTGGAAAAGTAGATACGACGGAGACGTATCAACTCCCCCAAGCTTAAACCCTTGCTTTTCCTCAAGCAATTCAGTTGACAAACTGAAAGAAAGAAAGAAAAACTTTTACAAACTCTGTTTGTTCTTGTTGTTGTAACTATGTCAAGCCAGCATTCAAGTTTTCAGCATAGATCATAACTAACCACATTTGCAATAATTCTCAGGTCTCACAATTACTCATATCAATAGCATAATCAACTTGCAAGTCATAATAATAAATCTCGGATGACAACACTTCCTCAAAACAATCATAATATGATATAACAAGATGGTATCTCGCTAGCCCTTTCTGAGACCGCAAAACATAAATGCAGAGCACCTTTAAAGATCAAGGACTGACTAGACATTGTAATTCATGGTAAAAGAGATCCAATCATAGTCATACCCAATATAAATTAACAGTGATGAATGCAAATGACGGCTGTGCTCTCTAGCTAGTGCTTTTTAATAAGAGGGTGATGACTCAACATAAAAATAAAGGGATAGGCCCTTCGCAGAGGGAAGCAGGGATTTGTAGAGGTGCCAGAGCTCGGTATTGAAATAGGGATAAATTGTATTTTGAGCGGTATACTTTCATTGTCAACGTAACAACTAAGAGATGGCGATATCTTCCATGCTAAACACATTATAGGCTGTTCCCAAACAGAATGGTAAAGTTTATACTCCCCCTCCACCAACAAGCATCAATCCATGGCTTGCTCGAAACAACGAGTGCCTCCAACATATATCAGGTCCCAGGGGGAGTTTTGTTTGCAATTAATTTTGATTTAGTTTGCATAAAGCAGGAGACTGGGCATCCCGGTGACCCGCCATTTTCTCGTGAGTGAGGAGCGGAGTCCACTCCTCTTGAGAATAACCCGCCTAACACGGAAGATAAGGACAAGGACATCCTTTGTTGATACATGAGCTATTCGAGCATACAAAACAAAATGATTATTTGAAGGTTTAGAGTTTGGCACATACAAATTTACGTGGAACGGCAGGTAGATACCGCATATAGGAAGGTATAGTGGACTCATCTCGAATAACTTTGGGGTTTAAGGGATTGGATGCACAAGCAGTATTCGCGCTTAGTACAGGTGAAGGCTAGCAAAAGACTGGGAAGCGACCAACTAGAGAGCGACAACAGCCATGTACATGCATTAAAATTAATAAACATTGGATGCAAGCATGACTAGGATACAATCCACCATGAACATAAATATCGTGAAGGCTATGTTGATTTTGTTTCAACTACATGCGCGAACATGTGCCAAGTCAAGTCACTTAAATCATTCAAAAGAGGATACCACCCTATCATACCACATCATAATCATCTCAATAGCATGTCGGCATACAAGGTAAATCATTATAACTCATAGCTGATCAAGCATGGCACAAGCAACTCTGATCTCTAATTGTTATTGCAAACATGTTTATTCACAATAAGCTGAATCAAGAACGCAGGACTCATCATATTTACAAAAACAAAAGAGGTCGAGTTCATACCAGCTTTTCTCATCTCAGTCAGTCCATCATATATCATCATAATTGCCTTTCACTTGCACGATCGAACGGTGTGAATAATAATAAGAGTGCACGTGCATTGGACTAAGCTGGAATCTGCGAGCATTCAATAAACAGGAGAAGACAAGGCAATGTGGTCTCTTGGTTAAATCAACAATAATGCATACAAGAGCCACTTCAACAATTTAATTATGGTCATCTCCTACTGACCCCCAAAGAAAAGAAAAGAAATAAAACTATTTACACGGGAAAGCTCCCAACAAGCAAAAGAAGAACAGGAAATATTTTTGGGTTTTCTTTTTAATTATTACTACTACAGCAGAAAAATATACTACTACTAATTTTTTTGGTTTTTCTTAAGGTTTAACAAACACACAAGAAGGAAGCAGGAAAAAGAAAATAAACTAGCATGGATATTACAGTGAAAAAGTATGAGCACCGACATCTAGTAATGAGTGTGTGAACATAAATGTAATGTCGGTGAGAAATACGTACTCCCCCAAGCTTAGGCTTTTGGCCTAAGTTGGTCTATGGCCACGGCTGGCCTGGCGGATATCCATAATAATAGTTGTTGGGGTCGTACTGCGATGAAGAGGAAGGATAGTTGGGGTCATACTGATGTGCAGCGGTTATCGCCTGCTGAGCTGCAATGTGGAGTCGGGCTGCCTCCGCTCTCCTCTCGTACTCTTCTGCCTCCTCTCTGGTAATAACATATCTTCCCTTTGTCTGCGAATCAAAGAAGGTAGGAGCAGGGAGAGTAATACAGAAAACACGTCGTTTATCAAAAATTAAGCGATATAAGAGAGGTGATTCAGGCCTCTCGACAAACTGATGTGAAGCCATAGAGTTATAATCTAAATATGCAGGAGGCAACTCCATATCACCCTCATGAATGTCTATTTCAAGAAAATGAGCTAAGCGGGTTGCATAATTCCTCCAAAGAAATCTCCATTATGTCTATTATGATGCAACCTACGAGCTACAATGGCTCCCATATGATAAGATTGGTCTCCTAACAGAACACTCCTAAGAATGCTAAGATCAGGGACACACATGTGACATGCTTCATCCTTAGCATTTATGCATCTACCGATGAAAAGAGCAAAATAATGTATAGCAGGAAAGTGAATGCTCCCTATGGTAGCTTGCGTTATATCTCTGGATTCCTCCACAGTTATACTAGCAAGAAAGTATCTAAATTCAGATTTAGGGGGATCCCTAATACTGCCCCATGATGGAAGTTCGCAAGAAGAAGTGAAATCCTCTAGGTCCATGGTATAAGATTTGTCATAAAGATCAAACATGACTGAAGGAGAATTACGCGAAGATGAATACTCAAACCTCCTCACAAATGAACTTATGAGATCATGATACTGGGGACATTTGTTAGCCTCAAAATCCTCAAGACCGGCATTGCGCAAATATGATTTGAATTCTTCTTTAATTCCCGCATGGTCCATAAAATTTTCCGACGGCCATTTGCAAGGCCGTACTGGAGCGTCTCTCGGTGGATCCTCATCAACATCGTGCATAGCAATCCTGGGTCCTTGCTTCTTAGAGGAACCACCTTGGAACATCTTCCTAAACATATTGTTTTTCTCTGAAAAATTCTGAAATTTTTAGTAACTTCAAAATAAAAGTAAATCAAACTCAATAATATTGATAGCAACTACTCCTACAAGTGCCTAGAGCCTATATCAAGCATTAGAACTACTTGGAACCATATAAATTTGACATGCAAGCTCAAGAACATGGTCACCTATGCAGCACAAATTTGCAAAGAATAAAGCACTAGAACAAAAAATAATTGGACCAATGGAGGAGTCACATACCAAGGAACAATCTCCCCAAGCAGTTTTGAGAGAGGTGCTTTGAGCAAGGAGATCAAAAATCACAGGAAAAGTGGCTGGAACTCGTGCTTGAGTTGGTTTTTCGGGTTTGTGTGAGATAGAGGAAGAAGATGGGTGTTGGGATAAGTGGAGGAGGGCCACCGTGGGCCCACGAGGCTGGGGCGCGCCCACCACCCTCGTGGCCAGGTGGCAGCTCCTCCCACGGTAATTTTTGCACAGTAAATCCTCAAATATTCCCGAAAAAATCATATTAAATTGGCATGGCATTCTGAGGACTTTTATTTTCGGGATATTTTTATATTGCACAGTAAAGTCAGGAAACATATAGAAAATACTATTTTTACTTTATTTAATATAAATAACAGATAGTAAAAGTGGGGTACAGAAGTTTGTGCTTCTAGTTTCATCCATCTCATGCTCATCAAAAAGAATCCACTAACAAGGTTGATCAAGTCTTGTTAACAAACTCATTCCGACAATCATGAAACCGGAGAAAATTTGAATAACACTAAGTTACCTCAACGGGGATATGCACATCCCCAATAATAAGAATATCATATTTCTTCTTGACAGTAGGAAGAGGAAATTCAAAACCTCCAAATATAATCGATGGAATTTTTCCAATAGAGTTGATACTATGAACTTGAGGTTGTTTCCTCGGAAAGTGTACCGTATGCTCATTACCATTAACATGAAAAGTGACATTGCCTTTGTTGCAATCAATAACAGCCCCTGCAGTATTAAGAAAAGGTCTTCCAAGAATAATAGACATACTATCATACTCGGGAATATCAAGTACAACAAAGTCTGTTAAAATAGTAACGTTTGCAACCACAACAGGCCCATCCTCACAGATACCGACAGGTATAGCAGTTGATTTATCAGCCATTTGCAAAGATATTTCAGTAGGTGTCAGCTTATTCAAGTCAAGTCTAAGATATAAAGAGAGAGGCATAACACTAACACCGGCTCCAAGATCACATAAAGCAGTTTTAATATAATTTCTTTTAATGGAGCAAGGTATAGTAGGTACTCCGGGGTCTCCAAGTTTCTTTGGTATTCCACTCTTAGAAGTATAATTAGCAAGCATGGGGGAAATCTCAGCTTCAGGTATCTTTCTTTTATTAGTAATGATATCCTTCATATATTTAGCATAAGGATTTGTTTTGAGCACGTCAGTTAATCTCATACGCAAAACGATAGGCCTAATCATTTCAGCAAAGCGCTCAAAATCCTCGTCATCCTTTTTCTTGGATGGTTTCAGAGGAAAAGGCATGGGTTTCTGAACCCAAGGTTCCCTTTCTTTACGATGTTTCCTAGCAACAAAGTCTCTTTTATCATAACGTTGATTCTTTGATTGTGGGTTATCAATATCAACAACAGGTTCAATTTCTACATCATTGTCATTACTAGGTTGAGCATCATCATGAACATCAGCATTAATATTTTCATTAGGTTCATGTTCATTACCAGATTGTGTTTCAGCATCAGACATAGATATATCATTTGGATTATCAGGTGGTTCAACAATAGGTTCACTAGAAGTTTGCACAGTTCTATCATTTTTCTTCTTCTTCTTTTTAGAAGAACTAGGAACATCAATATTATTTCTTTTGGAATCTTGCTCAATTCTCTTAGGGTGGCCTTCAGGACACAAAGGTTCCTGAGTCATTCTACCAGTTCTAGTAGCCACTCTAACAGCATAATCATTTTTCTTACTATTCATTTTATTAAGCACTTCTTTTTGAGCCTTAAGTACTTGTTCTACTTGAGTGGTAACCATAGAAGCATGTTTGCTAACAAGTTTAGGTTCACCTTTAATATTAGCCATATAATCACCCAAGTGTCTAATCATATAAGAATTTTCTTTTAATTGTCTACCAAAATAAGCATTGAAGTCGTCTTGCTTATACATAAAGTTATCAAACTCATCCAAGCACTGACTAGCAATTTTAGTAGGAGGGACTTCAGCTTTATCATATCTATAGAGAGAATTTACCTTTACTACCTGTGTTGGGATATCGGGATCAGGAGGTTCTTCAGTAAATAAATAATTAAGATCATATGTTTCTTCAATAGACGGTATATTAAGACCATGTATTTCTTCAATAGGAGGTAAATTCTTAATGTCTTCAGCTTTAATACATTTCTCTTTCATAGATTTCTTTGCCTCTTGCATATCTTCAGGACTGAGAAATAAAACACCTCTCTTCTTCGGAGTTGGTTTAGGAATAGGCTCAGTAATTGGAGTAGGAGCTAGCTCAGGAGGTGCCCAATTACTTTCAATTGTCAACATATTATTCAATAGAATTTCAGCTTCATCCGGTGTTCTTTCCCTGAAAAGAGAACCAGCACAACTATCCAGGTAATCTCTGGAAGCATCGTTTAGTCCATTATAAAAGATATCAAGTATTTCAGGTTTCTTAAGAGGATGATCAGGCAAAGCATTAAGTAACTTGAGAAGCCTCCCCCAAGCTTGTGGGAGACTCTCTTCTTTAATTTGCACAAAGTTGTATATTTCACTCAAAGCAGCTTGTTTCTTATGAGCAGGAAATATTTAGCAGAGAAGTAATAAATCATATCCTAGGGACTACGCACACAACCAGGATCAAGAGAATTAAACCATATCTTAGCATCACCCTTTAATGAGAACGGAAATATTTTGAGTAAATAAAAGTAACGCTATCTCTCATCATTAGTGAACAGGGCAGCTATATCATTTAACTTAGTAAGATGTGCCACAACAGTTTCAGATTCATAGGCATAAAACGGATCAAATTCAACCAAACTAATTATATCAGGATCAACAGAGAATTCATAATCCTTATCAGGAACACAAATAGGTGAAGTAGCAAAAGCAGGGTCAGGTCTCATTTTATCTCTAAGTGATTCTTTGTTCCATTTAATTAATAACCTCTTAAGCTCATATTTATCTTTGCAAGCTAAAATAGCGGCAGAAGATTCCATATCAAAAAGATAACCCTCAGGAATAACAGGCATATTTCCATCATCACTATCATCATCGTATTCAGATTCAATAATTTCTTTTTCTCTAGCCCTAGCAATTTGTTCATCAAGAAATTCACTAAGGGGCATAGTAGTATCAGGCATAGAAGCAGCTTCATCATAAGTATCATGCATAGCAGAAGTGGCATCACCAATAACATGCGGCATATCAGAACGAATAACAGAAGCAGATGCAGGTGTCGCAAACTTACTCATAACAGAAGGTGAATCAAGTGCAGAGCTAGATGGCAGTTCCTTACCTCCCCTCGTAGTTGAGGGATAGATCTTGGTTTTTGGATCTCTCAAGTTCTTCATAGTGATAAGAAGATATAAATCCCAAGTGACTCAAAGAATAGAGCTATGCTCCCCGGCAACGGCGCCAGAAAAAGGTCTTGATAACCCACAAGTATAGGGGATCGCAACAGCTTTCGAGGGTAGAGTATTCAACCCAAATTTATTGATTCGACACAAGGGGAGCCAAAGAGTATTCTCAAGTATTAGCAGCTGAGTTGTCAATTCAACCACACCTGGAAACTTAGTATCTGCAGCAAAGTGTTTGGTAGCACAGTAATATGATAGTGGTGGTAGCAGCAACAAAAGTAAAGACAGCAAAAGTAATGTTTTTGGTATTTTGTAGTGATTGTAACAGTAGAAGCGGGAAAGTAAATAAGCGTAAACCAGTATATGGAGAACTCGTAGGCACCGGATCTGTGATGGATAATTATGCCGGATGCGGTTCATCATGTAACAGTCATAACATAGGGTGACACAAAACTAGCTCCAATTCATCAATATAATGTAGGCATGTATTCCGTATATAGTCATATGTGCTTATGGAAAAGAACTTGCATGACATCTTTTGTCCTACCCTCCCGTGGCAGCGGTGTCCTATTGGAAACTAAGGGATATTAAGGCCTCCTTTTAATAGAGAACTGGAACAAAGCATTAGCACATAGTGAATACATGAACTCCTCAAACTATGGTCATCACCGGGAGTGGTCCCGATTATTGTCACTTCGGGGTTGCCGGATCATAACACATGGTAGGTGACTATAGACTTGCAAGATAGGATCAAGAACTCACATATATTCATGAAAACATAATAGGTTCAGATCTGAAATCATGGCACTCGGGCCCTAGTGACAAGCATTAAGCATAGCAAAGTCATAGCAACATCAATCTCAGAACATAATGGATACTAGGGATCACACCCTAACCAAACTAACTCAATTACATGATAAATCTCATCCAACCCATCACCGTCCAGCAAGCCTATGATGCAATTACTCCCGCACGGCGGTGAGCATCATGAAATTGGTGATGGAGGATGGTTGATGATGACGACGACGACGAATCCCCCTCTCCGGAGCCCCGAGCAGACTCCAGATCAGCCCTCCCGAGAGGTTTTAGGGCCTGGCGGCGGCTCCGTATCGTAAAACGCGATGATTTCTTCTCCCTGATTTTTTTCTCATCGAAACTCAATATATGTAGGTGGAGTTGGAGTCGGAGACGCAACAGGGGGCCCACGAGGTAGGGGGCGCGCCCTAGGGGGTGGCGCCCCCCACCCTCGTGAGAAGGGTGTGGACCCCCTGGTCTTCATCTTTGGCGATGATTTTTTATTATTTTTTTCTAAGATGTTCCGTGGAGTTTCAGGTTATTACGAGAATATTTGTTTTCTACACATAAAACAACACCATGGCAATTCTTCTGAAAACAACATTAGTCCGGGTTAGTTCCATTCAAATCATACAAGTTAGAGTCCAAAACAAGGGCAAAAGTGTTTGGAAAAGTAGATACGACGGAGACGTATCACTGATCTGCAGGACGATGGCTTCACCGAAAGATTCAAGTTTGACTCAACTCCTCCAAGGAATGCTCACTTGCGTCGGACTCCCTCACTTGAAGACTCTGACTATTCATCCTCAGCTGCGACAGTGAATGCCAGAGTCGTCGATGACCAAGGTGATGCAACTTCACCTCCTCCAACTTCTGCGCGTGTCGACACTGCACCAAGTTCTTCTGCACCACCAGACCTCAACGATGACCCTGCTGCCTCGCCTGCACCTTATGGGAACGAGTAGGCGCTCTATGATTTTAAACCTATTTGGTCCTTACTGACAAAAGGGGGAGAAGCATATGAGTTGATAGTCTTCAAGCGGGTCCATATGGGTGGTTGCTTTACTTTTTGCCACTTTTGCCAAGTGCTTACAACTCTCGCTTTTCGATACATTTGGTTCTTTGAGTTGTAACACTTAAACTCGATGGTCGTCTGCTACTTATTTGCTATTCTATGATGCGATGATAAATTCCGCATGTGTGATGATAACTTCCACACTTAGGTCATTTTGCAGACGTCCATTTTTCCTTATGAATGTCATTATCTTCGTTATATCAAATCATGCATGATGAATTGTCATCATAAGTTGAAGATGATCTCCACAAGTACAACCTGCCATGTGCATTTGCATTCCAAAAGCAAATTACTTATATGCACATCTTTAGGAGGATCCTTTTCCACTTATGAAGACAATACCCTATCCTTTACAATTTCACATATTTTCCCCCGTTGAAAACTTCAACCAGTTTGTCATCAATCACCAAAAAGGGGGAGATTGTAAGTGCATCTAGTGCGACCCCTAGTTGGTTTTGGAGTATTGACAACAAACCTAGTTGAGGGACTAATGTGTTTGTGAGAATTGCAGGATAACACAGGTAGAAGTCCCTCATTGATTCGGCTTTCCTACCAGAGATGACCCCTAAAAATGTATGAAGACATTGAAGTCAAAGGTGGTATGTGAAGAGATTCACATTGAAGAACATGACAAGAGAATACATCGCGTGAAGACTATGGAGCGCGAAGACTTAGTTGTTTCGTCAATCTTTTTCTTCTTTGTTGAGTCATATGAACCACCGTACTGTTAAGTGGGGTCCAAGTGAACCAGTCAGAATGACTGAAGTGATGCTTAACCAAAATCCTATGTCTTCGAGCGAAGACAATGCGAGCAAATCTTATCTAGAGCTGGATAAGTCAGCTTTGCTTGTAGCCCAAGTAAAGTTGCCGTGTGTGTTTGAAATCTGACCATTGGAACATGTGTCAGTTCTTTAGTGACCCAGGGTCATTTCGGACAAATCAGGTCGGGTTGCCTAGTGGCTATAAATAGCCCACCCCCTACAACCATAAACGCTTGGCTGCTCAGAGTTAGTGTACGTCTTTTGTCATTTGAGAGCAACCCACCTCGAAGCCTTTGAGAGAGAATTCCTTGCGAGGACAAAGCCCTAAACACCCAGAGCCAAAGAGTGTTAGGCATCACTGAAGTCTTCCTGTCTGTGTGATCTGAAGACTTATTACATTTGAGGACCGTGAATCCTCCAGCCGGTTAGGCATCGCGTTCTGAGCATCCAAGAGTCATTGTGGATCGCCGGTGAACGAAGTCTGTGAAGGTTTGGAAGTCTACCTTGAAGACTTACCAGAGTGATTGGGCGAGGACTGGGTGTCCTTAGCTCAAGGGGAATAAGGTGAAGACGCGGTCTTCTAAGTTGAATCTCAGCCTCCCTAACCAGACATACAGTTGTCACAGCAACTGGAACTGGTCCAACAAATCATTGTCTTCAACGAGTCAGTGGTTCCATTCTTCCCATCTCTTTATTTGCAGATTGGTCCTGGTGAAGTCATTGCCTGTTTGCATTATCTATTTGTCTTCACTATGTGACTGCTTGTTCTGTTTGGCTTCGTACTATCTTCCATCCTGATCTATACTGCCTAGCTGCTATTAGTCTTTGTGCTTTCATCTCATTGAATACTTGACTATGGCTTGCTTAGTGTAGTCTACCTTCCGCTGCATGGTAATAGATTTGTTTCTATCGTTTGTCTTTGAAACTTACATGTTTTGAAGACTTTCATAAAAATCACCTATTCACCCCCCCTCCTCTAGTCGATAACTAGCACTTTCAAGGTTCCGCTATTGGTTATTCACCGAAGACGTGTCTCGGTCATGTCTACATAGTTCTCGAACCCGTAGGGTCCGCACGCATAAAGTTCTGTGACGATCGATATTATGTGTTTTGTGTTTTGATGTACCAAAGGTAGTTCGGAGTCCCGGATATGATCACGTACACGACAAGGAGTCTCAAAATGGTCGAGACGTAAAGATCGATATATTGGATGACTATGTTCGGACACCTAAACTGTTTCGGGAGGTTTCGGACATATACCGGAGTATCGTGGGGTTACCGGAACCCCCCGGGGAGTATATTGGGCCTATTGGGCGTTAGTGGAGAAGAGGAGGGGCGGCCAGGCAGGCCGCGCGCCCCCTCCCCCTCTAGTTCAAATTGGACAAGGAGGGGGGCGGCGCCCCCCTTTCCTTCCTCCTCTCTCCTTCCCTTCCCCCTTCTCCTACTCCTACTAGGAAAGAAGGAGTCCTAGTAGGACTCCCTCCTTGGCGCGCCCTCCTCCTTGGCCGGCCGCCTCCCCCTAGCTCCTTTATATACAGGGGCAGGGGGCACCTCTTAGACACAACAATTGATCATTGATCTTTTAGCCGTGTGCGGTGCCCCCCTCCACCATAATCCACCTCGGTCATATCGTAGCGGTGCTTAGGCGAAGCCCTGCGTCGGTAGCTTCATCAACACCGTCACCACGCCGTCGTGTTGACGATGCTCTTCCCGGAAGCTCTACTGAATCGTGAGTTCGCGGGGCATCGCCGAGCTGAACGTGTGCTGAATGCGGAGGTGCCGTACGTTCGGTACTGAAGATCGGTCGATCGTGAAGACGTACGACTACATTAACTGCGTTGTCATAACGCTTCCGCTTACTGTCTACGAGGGTACGTAGACGACACTCTCCCCTCTCGTTGCTATGCATCACCACAATCTTGCTTGTGCATAGGAAAAATTTGAAATTACTACGTTCCCCAACAGTGGTATCAGAGCCAGGTTTATGCGTAGATGTTATATGCACGAGTAGAACACGTACAAGTGAGTTGTGGGTGATACAAGTCATACTGCTTTCCAGCATGTCATACTTTGGTTCGGCGGTATTGTTGGATGAAGCGGCCCGGACCGACATTACGCGTACGCTTACGCGAGACTGGTTCTACCGACGTGCTTTGCACACAGCTGGCTGGAGGGTGTCAGTTTATACAACTTTAGTTGAACCGAGTGTGACAACGCCCGGTCCTTGTTGAAGGTTAAAACAACACTAACTTGACGAACTATCGTTGTGGTTTTGATGCGTAGGTAAGAATGATTCTTTCTCAGCCCGTAGCAGCCACGTAAAACTTGCAACAACAAAGTAGATGACGTCTAACTTGTTTTTGCAGGGCATGTTGTGATGTGATATGGTCAAGGCATGATGCTATATTTTATTGTATGAGATGATCATGTTTTGTAACAGAGTTATCGGCAACTGGCAGGAGCCATATGGTTGTGTTGGAAATATGCCCTAGAGGCAATAATAAAAGCATTATTATTATATTTCCTTGTTCATGATAATTGTATTTATTCATGCTATAATTGTGTTATCCAGAAATCGTAATACATGTGTGAATAATAGACACCAACATGTCCCTAGTAAGCCTCTAGTTGACTAGCTCGTTGATCAACAGATAGTCATGGTTTCCTGACTATGGACATTGGATGTCATTGATAACGAGATCACATCATTAGGAGAATGATGTGATGAACAAGACCCAATCCTAAACATAGCATAAGATCGTATAGTTTCGTTTGCTAGAGTTTTCCAATGTCAAGTATCTTTTCCTTAGACCATGAGATCGTGTAACTCCCGGATACCGTAGGAGTGCTTTAGGTGTGCCAAATGTCACAACGTAACTGGGTGACTATAAAGGTATACTACGGGTATCTCCGAAAGTGTCTGTTGGGTTGACACGGATCAAGACTGGGATTTGTCACTCCGTATGACGGAGAGGTATCACTGGGCCCACTCGGTAATGCATCATCATAATGAGCTCAAAGTGACCAAGTGTCTGGTCACGGGATCATGCATTACGGTAAGAGTAAAGTGACTTGCCGGTAACGAGATTGAACGAGGTATTGGGATACCGACGATCGAATCTCGGGCAAGTAACATACCGATTGACAAAGGGAATTGTATACGGGGTTGCTTGAATCCTCGACATCGTGGTTCATCCGATGAGATCATCGAGGAGCATGTGGGAGCCAACATGGGTATCCAGACCCCACTGTTGGTTATTGACCGGAGAGCGATCTCGGTCATGTCTACATGTCTCCCGAACCCGTAGGGTCTACACACTTAAGGTTCGGTGACGCTAGGGTTGTAGGGATATGTATATGCAGTAACCCGAATGTTGTTCGGAGTCCCGGATGAGATCCTGGACGTCACGAGGTGTTCCGGAATGGTCCGGAGGTAAAGAATTATATATAGGAAGTGCTATTTCGGGCATCGGGACAAGTTTCGGGGTCACAGGTATTGTACCGGGACCACCGGAAGCGTCCCGGGGGTCCACCGGGTGGGGCCACCTACCCCGGGGGGGCACATGGGCTGTAGGGGGTGCGCCTTGGCCTACACGGGCCAAGGGCACCAGCCCCAAGAGGCCCATGCGCCTAGGGTTCAAGAAGGGAAGAGTCCCAAAGGGGGAAGGCACCCCTAGGTGCCTTGGGGGGGAGGGATTCCTCCCTTGGCTGCCGCCCCCCTAGGAGATTGGATCTCCTAGGGCCCCCCCCCCTTGGACTCCCTATATATAGTGAGGGAAGGAGGGCCTTTCATGACACATCTTTGGTGCCTCCCTCTCCCTCTCCAACACATCCTCCTCCTCCATAGTGCTTGGCGAAGCCCTGCCGGAGTACTGCAGCTCCATCACCACCACGCCGTCGTGCTGCTGCTGGAGCCATCTTCCTCAACCTCTCCTTCCCCCTTGCTGGATCAAGAAGAAGGAGACGTTACGCTGACTGTACGTGTGTTGAACGCGGAGGTGCCGTCCGTTCGGTGCTAGGATCTCCGGTGATTTGGATCACGTCGAGTACGCCTTCCTCATCCCCGTTCTTTGAACGCTTCCGCGCGTGATCTACAAAGGTATGTAGATGCAATCCAATCACTCATTGCTAGATGAACTCCTAGATGGATCTTGGTGAAACCGTAGAAAAAAATTTGTTTTCTGCAACGTTCCCCAACAGTGGCATCATGAGCTAGGTCTATGCGTAGTTCTCTTGCACGAGTAGAACACAATTTGTTGTGGGCGTTGATGTTGTCAACTTTCTTGCCGCTACTAGTCTTATCTTCCTTCAACGGTATTGTGGGATGAAGCGGCCCGGACCAACCTTACACATACGCTTACGTGAGACCGGTTCCACCGACTAACATGCACAAGTTGCATAAGGTGGCTAGCGGCTGTCTGTCTCTCCCACTTTAGTTGGAGCGGATTCGATGAAAAGGGTCCTTATGAAGGTTAAATAGAAGTTGACAAATCACGTTGTGGCTTTCACGTAGGTAAGAAAACATTCTTGCTAGAACCCTACTTCAGCCACGTAAAACATGCAACAACAATTAGAGGACGTCTAACTTGTTTTTGCAGCAAGTGCTTTGTGATATGATATGGCCAAAGTTGTGATGAATGATGAATGATATATATGTGATGCATGAGATGTTCATGCTATTGTAATAGGAGTTACGACTTGCATGTCGATGAGTATGACAACCGGCAGGAGCCATAGGAGTTGTCTTTATTTTTTGGTATAACCTGCGTGTCATTGAGAAACGCTATGTAAATTACTTTACTTTATTGCTAAACGCGTTAGCCGTAGTAGTAGAAGTAATAGTTGGCGAGCAACTTCATGGAGACACGATGATGGAAATCATGATGATGGAGATCATGGTGTCATGCCGGTGACAAGATGATCATGGAGCCCTAAGATGGAGATCAAAGGAGCTATGTGATATTGGCCATATCATGTCACTGTTATTGTTTGATTGCATGTGATGTTTATCATGTTTCTGCATCTTGTTTACTTAGAACAACGGTAGTAAATAAGATGATCCCTCCTAATAATTTCAAGAAAGTGTTCCCCCCTAACTATGCACCGTTGCGACAGTTCGTTGTTTCGAAGCACCACGTGATGATCGGGTGTTAGATTCTAACGTTCACATACAACGGGTGTAAGACAGATTTACACATGCAAACACTTAGGTTGACTTGACGAGCCTAGCATGTACAGACATGGCCTCGGAACAAAGAAGACCGTAAGGTCGAGCATGAGTCGTATAGAAGATACGATCAACATGAAGATGTTCACCGACGTTGGCTAGTCCGTCTCACGTGATGATCGAACACGGCCTAGTTAACTCGGATCATGTTATACTTAGATTACAGGAGGGATGTTTATCTAAGTGGGAGTTCATTGAATAATTTGATTAGATGAACTTAATTATCATGAACTTAGTCTAAAATTTAACAATATGTCTTGTAGATCAAATGGCCAACGTAGTCCTCAACTTCAACGCGTTCCTAGAGAAAACCAAGCTGAAAGACGATGGCAGCAACTACACGGAATGGGTCCAGAACCTGAGGATCATCCTCATAGCTGCCAAGAAAGATTATGTCCTACAAGCACCGCTAGGTGACACACCTGTTCTCCCTGCAATGACTACTCCCTCGTTCAGTGCGGCATGCTTTACAGCTTAGAGCCGGGGCTCCAAAAGCGTTTTGAGAGACACGGAGCATATGAGATGTTCGAAGAGCTGAAAATGGTTTTCCAAGCTCATGCCCGGGTCGAGAGATATCAAGTCTCCAACAAGTTCTTCAGCTGTAAGATGGAGGAAAACAGTTCTGTCAGTGAGCACATACTCACTATGTCTGGGTTGCATAACCGCTTGACTCAGCTGGGAGTTAATCTCCCGGATGATGCGGTCATTGACAGAATCCTTCAGTCGCTTCCACCGAGCTACAAAAGCTTTGTGATGAACTTCAATATGCAGGGGATGGAAAAGACCATTCCTGAAGTATTTGCAATGCTGAAATCAGCAGAGGTAGAAGTCAAAAAGGAACATCAAGTGTTGATGGTGAATAAAACCACTAAGTTCAAGAAGGGCAAGGGTAAGAAAGCCTTCAAGAAGGACGGCAAGGGAGTTGCCGCGCCCGGCAAGCAAGCTGCCGGGAAGAAGCCAAAGAATGGACCCAAGCCCGAGACTGAGTGCTTTTATTGCAAGGAAAGTGGTCAATGGAAGCGGAACTGCCCCAAATACTTAGCGGACAAGAAGGCCGGCAAAACGAAAGGTATATGTGATATACATGTAATTGATGTGTACCTTACCAGTACTCGTAGTAGCTCCTGGGTATTTGATACCGGTGCAGTTGCTCACATTTGTAACTCAAAACAGGAGCTGCGGAATAAGCGGAGACTGGCGAAGGACGAGGTGACGATGCGCGTCGGGAATGGTTCCAAGGTCAATGTGATCGCCGTCGGCACGCTACCTCTACATTTACCTTCGGGATTAGTTTTAAACCTTAATAATTGTTATTTAGTGCCAGCTTTGAGCATGAACATTGTATCAGGATCTCGTTTAATTCGAGATGGCTACTCATTTAAATCCGAGAATAGTGGTTGTTCTATTTATATGAGAGATATGTTTTATGGTCATGCTCCAATGGTGAATGGTTTATTCTTAATGAATCTCGAGCGTAATTCTACACATGTTCATAGTGTGAGTACCAAAAGATGTAAGATTGATAATGATAGTCCCACATACTTGTGGCACTGCCGCCTTGGTCACATAGGTGTCAAACGCATGAAGAAGCTCCATGCTGATGGACTTTTAGAGTCTCTTGATTACGAATCATTTGACACGTGCGAACCATGCCTCATGGGTAAAATGACCAAGACTCCATTCTCAGGAACAATGGAGCAAGCAACCAACTTATTGGAAATCATACATACTGATGTGTGCGGTCCAATGAGTGTTGAGGCTCGCGGTGGCTATCGTTATGTTCTCACCCTCACTGATGACTTGAGTAGATATGGTTATGTCTACTTAATGAAACACAAGTCTGAGACCTTTGAAAAGTTCAAGGAATTTCAGAGTGAGGTTGAGAATCAACGTGACAGGAAAATCAAGTTCCTGCGATCAGATCGTGGAGGAGAATACTTGAGTCATGAGTTTGGCACACACTTAAGAAAATGTGGAATAGTTTCATAGCTCACGCCGCCTGGAACACCTCAGTGTAATGGTGTATCTGAACGTCGTAATCGCACTCTATTAGATATGGTGCGATCTATGATGTCTCTTGCCGATTTACCGCTATCTTTTTGGGGGTATGCTTTAGAGACTGCCGCATTCACTTTAAATAGGGCTCCGTCGAAATCCGTTGAGACGACACCGTATGAATTATGGTTTGGGAAGAAACCTAAGCTGTCGTTTCTAAAAGTTTGGGGATGCGATGCTTATGTCAAGAAACTTCAACCTGAAAAGCTCGAACCCAAATCAGAAAAATGCGTCTTCATAGGATACCCTAAAGAAACTATTAGGTATACCTTCTACCTCAGATCCGAAGGCAAGATCTTTGTTGCCAAGAATGGGTCCTTTCTAGAGAAAGAGTTTCTCTCGAAAGAAGTGGGAGGAAAGTAGAACTTGATGAAGTATTACCTCTTGAACTGGAAAAGGGCACAACTCAAGAAAATGTTCCTGAGGTGCCTGCACCGACTAGAGAGGAAGTTAATGATGATGATCAAGATACTTCTGATCAAGCTCCTACTGAAATTCGAAGGTCCACAAGGACACGTTCCGCACCAGAGTGGTACGGCAACCCTGTCTTGGAAATCATGTTGTTAGACAACGGTGAACCTTTGAACTATGAAGAAGCGATGGCGGGCCCGGATTCCGACAAATGGCTGGAAGCCATGAAATCCGAGATAGGATCCATGTATGAAAATGAAGTATGGACTTTGACTGACTTGCCCGTAGAGCGGCGAGCCATAGAAAATAAATGGATCTTTAAGAAGAAGACAGACGCGGATGGTAATGTGACCATCTATAAAGCTCGGCTTGTCGCTAAGGGTTATCGACAAGTTCAAGGGGTTGACTACAATGAGACTTTCTCACCGGTAGCGAAGCTAAACTCCGTCCGAATCATGTTAGCAATTGCCGCATTCTATGATTATGAAATATGGCAAATGGACATCAAAACGGCATTCCTTAATGGTTTCCTTAAGGAAGAATTGTATATGATGCAGCCGGAAGGTTTTGTCGATCCTAAGAATGCTGACAAGGTGTGCAAGCTCCAACGCTCGATTTATGGGCTGGTGCAAGCATCTCGGAGTTGGAACATTCGCTTTGATGAGATGATCAAAGCATTTGGGTTTACACAGACTTATGGAGAAGCCTATGTTTACAAGAAAGTGAGTGGGAGCTCTGTAGCATTTCTCATATTATATGTAGATGACATACTTTTGATGGGAAATGATATAGAACTCTTGGACAGCATAAAGGCCTACTTGAATAAGAGTTTTTCAATGAAGGACCTTGGAGAAGCTGCATATATATTAGGCATCAAGATCTATAGAGATAGATCAAGACGCCTCATAGGTCTTTCACAAAGCACATACCTTGATAAGATATTGAAGAAGTTCAATATGGATTAGTCTAAGAAGGGGTTCTTGCCTGTGTTACAAGGTGTGAAATTGAGCTCAGCTCAATGTCCGACCACGGCAGAAGATATAGAAGAGATGAGTGTCATCCCCTACGCCTCAGCCATAGGTTCTATTATGTATGCCATGCTGTGTACCAGACCTGATGTAAACCTTGCCGTAAGTTTGGTAGGAAGGTACCAAAGTAATCCCGGCAAGGAACACTGGACAGCGGTCAAGAATATCCTGAAGTACCTGAAAAGGACTAAGGAAATGTTTCTCGTCTATGGAGGTGACGAAGAGCTCATCGTAAAGGGTTACGTCGACGCTAGCTTCGACATAGATCTGGATGACTCAAAGTCACAAACCGGATACGTGTATATTTTGAATGGTGGGGCAGTAAGCTGGTGCAGTTGCAAGCAGAGCGTCGTGGCGGGATCTACATGTGAAGCGGAGTACATGGCAGCCTCGGAGGCAGCACATGAAGCAATTTGGGTGAAGGAGTTCATCACCGACCTAGGAGTCATACCCAATGCGTCGGGGCCGATCAAGCTCTTCTGTGACAACACTGGAGCTATTGCTCTTGCCAAGGAGCCCAGGTTTCACAAGAAGACAAGGCACATCAAGCGTCGTTTCAACTCCATTCATGAAAATGTTCAAGATGGAGACGTAGATATTTGTAAAGTACATACGGACCTGAATATAGCAGATCCGTTGACTAAACCTCTCCCTAGAGCAAAACATGATCAACACCAGAATTCCATGGGTGTTCGATTCATCACAATCCAACTAGATTATTGACTCTAGTGCAAGTGGGAGACTGTTGGAAATATGCCCTAGAGGCAATAATAAAAGCATTATTATAATATTTCCTTGTTCATGATAATTGTCTTTATTCATGCTATAATTGTGTTATCCGGAAATCGTAATACATGTGTGAATAATAGACACCAACATGTCCCTAGTAAGCCTCTAGTTGACTAGCTCGTTGATCAACAGATAGTCATGGTTTCCTGACTATGGACATTGGATGTCATTGATAACGAGATCACATCATTAGGAGAATGATGTGATGGACAAGACCCAATCCTAAACATAGCATAAGATCGTATAGTTTCGTTTGCTAGAGTTTTCCAATGTCAAGTATCTTTTCCTTAGACCATGAGATCGTGTAACTCCCGGATACCGTAGGAGTGCTTTGGGTGTGCCAAACGTCACAACGTAACTGGGTGACTATAAAGGTATACTACGGGTATCTCCGAAAGTGTCTGTTGGGTTGACACGGATCAAGACTGGGATTTGTCACTCCGTATGACGGAGAGGTATCACTGGGCCCACTCGGTAATGCATCATCATAATGAGCTCAAAGTGACCAAGTGTATGGTCACGGGATCATGCATTACGGTACGAGTAAAGTGACTTGCCGGTAACGAGATTGAACGAGGTATTGGGATACCGACGATCGAATCTTGGGCAAGTAACATACCGATTGACAAAGGGAATTGTATACGGGGTTGCTTGAATCCTCGACATCGTGGTTCATCCGATGAGATCATCGAGGAGCATGGGGCAGCCAACATGGGTATCCAGATCCCGCTGTTGGTTATTGACCGGAGAGCGATCTCGGTCATGTCTACATGTCTCCCGAACCCGTAGGGTCTACACACTTAAGGTTCGGTGACGCTAGGGTTGTAGGGATATGTATATGCAGTAACCCGAATGTTGTTCGGAGTCCCGGATGAGATCCCGGACGTCACGAGGAGTTCCGGAATGGTCCAGAGGTAAAGAATTATATATAGGAAGTGCTATTTCGGGCATCGGGACAAGTTTCGGGGTCACCGGTATTGTACCGGGACCACCGGAAGGGTCCCGGGGGTCCACCGGGTGGGGCCACCTGCCCCGGGGGGCCACATGGGCTGTAGGGGGTGCGCCTTGGCCTACATGGGCCAAGGGAACCAGCCCCAAGAGGCCCATGCGCCTAGGGTTCAAGAAGGGAAGAGTCCCAAAGGGGGAAGGCACCCCTAGGTGCCTTGGGGGGGAGGGATTCCTCCCTTGGCTGCCGCCCCCCTAGGAGATTGGATCTCCTAGGGCCCCCCCCCCTTGGACTCCCTATATATAGTGAGGGAAGGAGGGCCTTTCATGACACATCTTTGGTGCCTCCCTCTCCCTCTCCAACACATCCTCCTCCTCCATAGTGCTTGGCGAAGCCCTGCCGGAGTACTGCAGCTCCATCACCACCACGCCGTCGTGCTACTGCTGGAGCCATCTTCCTCAACCTCTCCTTCCCCCTTGCTGGATCAAGAAGAAGGAGACGTTACGCTGACCGTACGTGTGTTGAACGCGGAGGTGCCGTCCGTTCGGTGCTAGGATCTCCGGTGATTTGGATCACGTCGAGTACGCCTTCCTCAACCCCGTTCTTTGAATGCTTCCGCGTGTGATCTACAAAGGTATGTAGATGCAATCCAATCACTCGTTGCTAGATGAACTCCTAGATGGATCTTGGTGAAACCGTAGAATTTTTTTTTTCTGCAACGTTCCCCAACAGGTTGTCGCTTTTATCGTATGAAATGCTATCGCCATGTAATTGCTTTACTTTATCACTAAGCGGTAGTGATAGTCAGAGAAGCAATAGTTGGCGAGACGACAACAATGCTACAATGGAGATCAAGGTGTCACGCCGGTGACAATGGTGATCATGACGGTGCTTTGGAGATGGAGATCAAAGGCACAAGATGATGATGGCCATATCATATCACTTATATTGATTGCATGTGATGTTTATCATTTATGCATCTTATTCTGCTTTGATTGACGGTAGCATTATAAGATGATCTCTCACTAAAAAATTCAAGGTACAAGTGTTGTCCCTGAGTATGCACCGTTGCAAAAGATCATCGTGCCGAGACACCACGTGATGATCGGGTGTGATAAGCTCAACGTTCTTATACAACGGGTGCAAGCCAGTTTTGCACACGCAGAATACTCGGGTTAAACTTGACGAGCCTAGCATATGCAGATATGGCCTCGAAACACTGAGACCGAAAGGTCGAGCGTGAATCATATAGTAGATATGATCAACATAGTGATGTTCACCATTGAAAACTACTCTATTTCACGTGATGATCGGTTATGGTTTAGTTGATTTGGATCACGTGATCACTTACATGATTAGAGGGATGTCTATCTAAGTGGGAGTTCTTTAGTAATATGATTAATTGAACTTAAATTTATCATGAACTTAGTACCTGATAGAATTTTTGCTTGTCTATGTTGTTGTAGATAGATGGCCTGTGGTGTTGTTCCGTTAGATTTTAATGTGTTCCTTGATAAAGCAAAGTTGAAATATGATGGTAGCAATTACACGGACTGGGTCCGTAACTTCAGGATTATCCTCATTGCTGCATAGAAGAATTACGTCCTGGAAGCACCGATGGGTGACAGGCCTGCTGCAGATGCTGTTGATGATGTTAAGAACGTCTGGCAGAGCAAAGTTGATGACTACTCGATAGTTCAGTGTGCCATGCTTTACGGCTTAGAACCGGGAATTCAATGATGTTTTGAACGTCATGGAGCATATGAGATGTTCCAAGAGTTGAAGTTAATATTTCAAGCAAATGCCCGGATTGAGAGATACGAAGTCTCCAATAAGTTCTACAGCTGCAAGATGGAGGAGAATAGTTCTGTCAGTGAACATATACTCAGAATGTCTGGGTACCATAACCACTTGACTCAACTGGGAGTTAATCTTCCTGTTGATAGTGTAATTGACAGAGTTCTTCAATCACTCCCACCAAGCTACAAGAGCTTCGTGATGAACTATAATATGCAAGGGATGGATAAAACAATTCCCGAGCTCTTCGCAATGCTAAAGGCTGCGGAGGTAGAAATTAAGAAGGAGCATCAAGTGTTGATGGTCAACAAGACCACCAGTTTCAAGAAAAAGGGTAAAGGGAAGAAGAAGGGGAACTTGAAAAAGAACGGCAAACAAGTTGCTGCTCAAGAGAAGAAAAGTCTGGACCTAAGTCTGAGACTGAGTGCTTCTACTGCAAACAGACTGGTCACTGGAAGCGGAACTGCCCCAAGTATTTGGCGGATAAGAAGGATGGCAAGGTGAACAAAGGTATATGTGATATACATGTTATTGATGTGTACCTTACTAGAGCTCACAGTAGCACCTGGGTATTTGATACTGGTTCTGTTGCTAATATTTGCAACTCGAAACAAGGACTACGGATTGAGCGAATATTGGTTAAGGACAAGGTGACGATGCGCGTGGGAAATGGTTCCAAAGTCGATGTGATCACCGTTGGCACGCTACCTCTACATCTACCTTTGGGATTTATTTTAGACCTGAATAATTGTTATTTGGTGCCAGCATTAAGCATGAACACTATATCTGGATCTTGTTTGATGCAAGACGGTTATTCATTTAAATCTGAGAATAATGGTTGTTCTATTTATACGAGTAATATCTTTTATGGTCATGCATCCTTAAAGAGTGGTCTATTTGTGTTAGATCTCGACAGTAGTAATACACATATTCATAATGTTGAAGCCAAAAGATGCGGCGTTGATAATGATAGTGCAACTTATTTGTGGCACTATCGTTTATGTCATATTGGTGTAAAGCGCATGAAGAAACCCCATACTGATGGACTTCTGGAATCACTGATTATGAATCACTTGGTACTTGCGAACCATGCCTCATGGGCAAGATGACTAAAATGCCGTTCTCTGAAACAATGGAGCGAGCAACAGATTTATTGGAAATCATACATACTGATGTATGTGGTCCAATGAATATTGAGGCTCGCGGCGGGTATCATTATTTTCTCATCTTCACAGATGATTTGAGCAGATATGGGTATATCTACTTAATGAAACATAAGTCTGAAACATTGGAAAAGTTCAAAGAATTTCAGAGTGAAGTGGAAAATCATCGTAACAAGAAAATAAAGTTTCTACGATCTGATCGTGGAGGAGAATATTTGAGTTACGAGTTTGGTCTACATTTGAAACAATGCGGAATAGTTTTGCAACTCACGCCACCCGGAACACCACAGCGTAATGGTGTGTCCGAACGTCGTAATCGCACTTTACTAGATATGGTGCAATCTATGATGTCTCTTACTGATTTACCGCTATCGTTTTGGGGTTATGCTTTAGAGACGGCTGCATTCACGTTAAATAGGGTACCATCAAAATCCGTTGTGACAACGCCTTATGAACTGTGGTTTGGCAAGAGACCAAAGTTGTCATTTCTTAAAGTTTGGGTTTTGGATGCTTATGTGAAAAAGCTTCAACCTGATAAGCTCGAACCCAAGGAGAAATGTGTCTTCATAGGATACCCAAAAGAAACTATTGGGTACACCTTCTATCACAGATCCGAAGGCAAGACATTTGTTGCTAAAAATGGATCGTTTCTAGAGAAAGAGTTTCTCTCGAAAGAAGTGAGTGGGAGGAAAGTAGAAATTGATGAGGTAACTGTACCTGCTCCCTTATTGGAAAGTAGTTCATCACAGAAACCGGTTCCTGTGACACCTACACCAATTAGTTAGGAAGCTAATGATGATGATCATGAAACTTCAGATCAAGTTGCTACCGAACCTCGTAGGTCAACCAGAGTAAGATGTGCACCAGAGTGGTACGGTAATCCTGTTTTGGAAGTCATGTTACTTGACCATGATGAACCTAAGAACTATGAAGAAGCGATGGTGAGCCAATCTGAGATGGGATCCATGTATGAGAACAAAGTGTGGACTTTGGTTGACTTTCCCAATGATCGGCAAGCCATCAAGAATAAATGGATCTTCAAGAAGAAGACTGACGCTGACGGTAATGTTACTGTCTACAAAGCTCGACTTGTCGCGAATGGTTTTTCGACAAGTTCAAGGGGTTGACTACGATGAGACTTTCTCACCCGTAGCGATGCTTAAGTCTATCCGAATCATGTTGGCAATTGCCGCATTTTATGATTATGAAATTTTGCAAATGAATGTCAAAACTGCATTCCTGAATGGATTTCTGGAAGAAGAGTTGTATATGATGCAACCTGAAGGTTTTGTCGATCCAAAGGGTGCTAACAAAGTGTGCAAGCTCTAGCGATCCATTTATGGACTGGTGCAAGCCTCTCGGAGTTGGAATAAATGTTTTGATTGTGTAATCAAAGCATATGGCTTTATACAGACTTTTAGAGAAGCCTGTATTTACAAGAAAGTGAGTGGGAGCTCTGTAGCATTTCTAATATTATATGTGGATGGCATGTTGTTGATTGGAAATGATATAGAATTCCTGGATAGCATAAAGGGATACTTGAATAATAGTTTTTCAATGAAAGACCTCGGAGAAGCTGCTTATAGATTGGGCATCATGATCTATAGAGATAGATCAAGACGCTTAATTGGACTTTCACAAAGCACATACCTTGATAAAGTTTTGAAGAAGTTTAAAATGGATCAAGCAAAGAAAGGGTTCTTGCCTGTGTTATAATGTGTGAAGTTGAGTAAGACTCAATTCCCGACCACTGCAGAAGATAGAGAGAAAATGAAAAGTGTTCCCTATGCTTCAGCCATAGGCTCTATCATGTATGCAATGATGTGTACCAGACCTGATGTGTGCCTTGCTATTAGTTTAGCAGGGAGGAACCAAAGTGATCCAGGAGTGGATCACTCGACAGCGGTCAAGAACATCCTGAAATACCTGAAAAGGACTAAGGATATGTTTCTCGTTTATGGAGGTGACAAAGAGCTCGTCGTAAATGGTTACGTCGATGCAAGCTTTGACACTGATCCGGACGATTCTAAATCGCAAACCGGATACGTATTTATATTGAACGGTGGAGCTGTTAGTTGGAGCGGTTCTAAACAAAGCGTCATGGCAGGATCTACGTGTGAAGCGGAGTACATAGCTGCTTCGGAAGCATCAAATGAAGGAGTCTGGATGAAGGAGTTCATATCCGATCTTGGTGTCATTCCTAGTGCATCGGGTTCAATGAAAATCTTTGGTGACAATACTGGTGCAATTGCCATGGCAAATGAATCCAGATTTCACAAAAGAACAAAGCACATCAAGAGATGCTTCAATTCCATCCGGGATCAAGTCCAGGTGGGAGACACAGAGATTTGCAAGATACATACGGATCTGAATGTTGCAGACCCGTTGACTAAGCCTCTTCCACGAGCAAAACATGATCAACACCAAGACTCCATGGGTGTTAGAATCATTACTGTGTAATCTAGATTATTGACTCTAGTGCAAGTGGGAGACTGGAGGAAATATGCCCTAGAGGCAATAATAAAGTTATTATTTATTTCCTCATATCATGATAAATGTTTATTATTCGTGCTAGAATTGTATTAACCGGAAACATAATACATGTGTGAATACATAGACAAAAATAGTGTCACTAGTATGCCTCTACTTGACTAGCTCGTTGATCAAAGATGGTTGAGTTTCCTAGCCATAGACCTGAGTTGTCATTTGATCAACGGGATGACATCATTAGGAGAATGATGTGATTGACATGACCCATTCCGTTAGCTTAGCACTTGATCGTTTAGTTTACTACTATTGCTTTCCTCATGACTTATACATGTTCCTATGACTATGAGATTATGCAACCCCCGATTACCGGAAAAACACTTTGTGTGCTACCAAACGTCACAACATAACTGGGTGATTATAAAGGTGCTCTACAGGTGTCTCCGATGGTGTTCGTTGAGTTGTCATAGATCGAGAATAGAATTTGTCACTTCGATTGTCGGAGAGGTATCTCTGGGCCCTCTCGGTAATGCACATCACTATAAGCCTTGCAAGCAATGTGAATAATGAGTTAGTTACGGGATGATGCATTACGGAACGAGTAAAGAGACTTACCGGTAACGAGATTGAACTAGGTATTGAGATACCGACGATCGATTCTCGGGCAAGTAACATATCGATGACAAAGGGAACAACATATGTTGTTATGCGCTTTGACCGATAAAGATCTTCATAGAATATGTAGGAACCAATATGAGCATCCAGGTTTTTCTATTGGTTATTGACCGGAGATGTGTCTCGGTCATGTCTAAATAGTTCTCGAACCCGTAGGGTTCGCACGCTTAAAGTTCTGTGACGATCGGTATTATGAGTTTTTGTGTTTTGATGTACCGAAGGTAGTCCAGAGTCCCGGATATGATCACGGGCATGACGAGGAGTCTCGAAATGGTCAAGACGTAAAGATCGATATATTGGACGACTATGTTCGGACACCGGAACTGTTCCGGGAGGTATCAGACATATACCAGAGTACCGGGGCGTTACCGGAACCTCCCGGGGAGTATATTGGGCCTATTGGTCCTTAGTGGAGAAGATGAGGGGCGGCCAGGGTAGGCCGCGCACCCCCTCCCCCTCTAGAACGAATTGGACAAGGGGGAGGGGGCGGCGCCCCCCTTTCCTTCCTCCTCTCGCCTTCCCTTCCCCCTTCTCCTACTACTAGGAAAGAAGGAGTCCTACTCCCGGTGGGAGTAGGACTCCACCCTTGGCGCGCCCTCCTCCTTGGTCGGCCGCCTCCCCCTAGCTCCTTTATATACGGGGGCAGGGGGGCACCTCATAGACACAACAATTAATCATTGATCTTTTAGCCGTGTGCGGTGCCCCCTCCACCATAATCCATCTCGGTCATATCGTAGCGGTGCTTAGGCGAAGCCCTGCGTCGGTAGCTTCATCAACACCGTCACCACGCCGTCGTGCTGACGAAGCTCTACAGGATCGTGAGTTCGCGAAATGTTACCAAGCTGAACGTGTGCTGAATGCGGAGGTGCCGTACGTTCGGCACTGATGATCGGTTGATCGTGAAGACATACGACTACATCAACCGTGTTGTCATAACGCTTCCGCTTACGGTCTACGAGGGTACGTAGAAGACACTCTCCTCTCTCATTGCTATGCATCACCATAATCTTGTGTGTGCGTAGGAAAATTTTGAAATTACTACGTTCCCCAACAGTCCCGGCGTACTACATTGTGTCTCTTCAGGCCATTATGGTGGGAGGCAGGCAACTCAACATACCCACCTCGGTCTTCTCCGCCGAGTCGCTCATGGACTCCGACACAATCATCACGCGCCTGCCGCGGACCGCGTACTCGGCGCTGTCGTCGGCGTTCAAGGCTGGCATGAAGCAGTACCCGCTGCCACAGCCCATGGGCATCTTGGACACGTGCTTCGACTTCAGTGGCCAGTCCAGCATCAGAATACCGAGTGTTGCACTGGTGTTCTCCGGGGGCGCCGTCGTCAACCTCGCCCCCGAGGGGATCATTCTGGACAGCTGCCTCGCCTTCGCGGCTAACCGTGATGACAACTCCCTTGGCATCATCAGCAACGTGCAGCAGAGGACGTTCGAGGTGCTCTATGACGTTGGTGGCGGCGCCGTCGGGTTCAAGGCTGGGGCATGCTGATCGGCGCGCACAAGTACTTGTTTTCTCTTGCGAGCTAAGACCTCTCACAAAGTATCATGCATCCTCACGCAGTATATATTTGGGTATAGAGGGAGTAGATGACATGGTAATATAACAATAAATAAAGAAAGAGGAAGTATTAATATATCACGTATCATAATAAGATACTTGTATATGAGTCTATAAAATTTATAAATAATAAATTAAGCAATCTACTGAAATCAGCGAAGATGTCTAGTTGCATATGTTTGCCGAGCTCTTTTCAACTACTCACAGTGGGAGTAATATAAGTGGTAACATCACACTTATCTAGATAAAATAGATGACATGACAAGTAATTAATGATAAAAGAACAGTCAAAAAAATTAATGATAAAAGAGAGGCATGTAGTAACATCCCTAGGCAAAATAGATGATTGTTGGGGAACACAGTATTTCAAAAAAGTTCCTACGATCACGCAAGATCTATCTAGGAGATGCATAGCAACGAGACGGGAGAGTGTGTCCACGTATCCTCGTAGACCGAAAGCGGAAGCGTTTAGTAACGCGGTTGATGTAGTCGAACGTCTTCACGATCCAACCGATCCAAGTACCGAACGTACGGCTCCTCTGTGTTCAGCACATGTTCAGCTCGATGATGTCCCTCGAGCTCTTGATCCATTTAAGGACGAGGGAGAGTTCCGTCAGCACGACGGCGTGGTGACGGTGATGACGAAGTTACCGGCGCAGGGCTTCGCCTAAGCACTACAACGATATGACCGAGGTGTGTAACTGTGGAGGGGGGTACCGCAACACGGCTAAGACAAATCTTGGAGTGCCTTTGGGGTGGCCCCCTGCCTACGTATATAAAGGAGGGAGGGAGAGAGGCTGACCCTCCTAGGAGCGCGCCAAGTGTAGGGAGTCCTACTAGGACTCCCAAGTCCTAGTAGGATTCCCTTTCCTTTTCGGAGTACGAAATAAGGAAAGGAGGGAGAGGGAGAAGGAAAGAGGGGGGCCACGCCCCCTCCCCTTGTCCAATTCGGATTGGGGCAAGGGGGGCGCGCCCCACCTCCGATACATGTAGTGACAAATCCTAATCTCGATCTATGCCAACCCAACAAACACCTTTGGAGACACCTGTAGAGCATCTTTATAATCACCCAGTTACGTTGTGATGTTTGATAGCACACAAGGTGTTCCTCCGGTATTTGGGAGTTGCATAATCTCATAGTCAAAGGAATATGTATAAGCTATGAAGAAAGCAATAGCAATGAAACTGAATGATCAACATGCTAAGCTAACGAATGGGTCTTGTCCATCACATCATTCTCCTAATAATGTGACTCCGTTCATCAAAATGACAACACATGTATATGGTCAGGAAACTTAACTATTTTTTATTAACGAGCTAGTCAAGTAGAGGCATACTAGGGACACTCTGTTTTGTCTATGTATTCCCACATGTACTAAGTTTCCGGTTAATACGATTCTAGTATGAATAATAAACATTTATCATGATATAAGGAAATATAAATAACAACTGTATTATTGCCTCTAGGGCATATTTCCTCCAGTCTCCCACTTGCTCTAGAGTCAATAATCTAGTTCACATAGTCATGTGATTTAACACCAATAGTTCACATCTTTATGTGATTAGTTCAAATCTCCATGTGACTAACACCCAAAGGGTTTACTAGAGTCAATAATCTAGTTCACATCACTATGTGATTAACACCCAAAGAGTACTAAGGTGTGATCATGTTTTGCTTGTGAGAGAAGTTTAGTCAACGGGTCTGTCACATTCAGAGCCGTATGTGTTTTGCAAATTTTCTATGTCTACAATGCTTTGCATGGAGCTACTCTAGCTAATTGCTCCCACTTTCAATATGTATCCAGATTGAGACTTAGAGTCATTCGGATCAGTGTCAAAGCTTTCATCGACGTAACCCTTTACGACGAACTTTTTATCACCTTCATAACCGAGAAACATGTCCTTATTCCACTAAGGATAATTTTGACCGCTATCCAGTGATCCACTCCTGGATCACTATTATACCCTCTTGCCAAACTCATGATGATGTACTCGAAATGCTTGTGTTTATGGAATCAAGAGTGAATGTTGGCACAACAGGTTGGGCCCGTAAGCTCCGTGCCATGGATTGGATCAAGACTAGTGACCAACCATGCATCGTACAATAGCTCGTCCTCCTGCATGTTGAAGCTTTCTTCTCTACCCCTTTTCTTTGGATTGACAAAAAATTCATCCGGATTATCGTGGTCCTCCTCCTCCTTTTGCTCCCGCTGTCCGGTGCTCCAATCCTGCTATTGTGTATCCATGCCCAGCTGAGTGCACGTGCTGGACTGGGTGTAGCATGTATGCGAGTCCGGCTTAATGTACGTCCCGGATTCGGTGGGCGCCGAGCCATCCACTTGCATGTTGTCGTAGCAACCTCTCCTCCGCCTCCTTCATGGATGATCTCAAATATCTCCATGTTCGTGTCGTCGTACGCCGGCTCGCCCGCTTTAGGCAAACAACCGAACAGCGTGCGGGCATCCAGCTGCTCCAGACGTCCGCGCCCGGACAAGCTACGATGATGAAGACTCCGTGAAAAGCAACGACACCCAGTTGACATCGATAATGCAGAGCACTTGCTTGGTGACGGATGCCAAGGACTACCTATCGAGCAGCTTGGGGGCGTAGTAGTACTGAGCCGTGTAATGCTCCAGACATGGTGATGTCTGCACGGTTGGCGACTACAACGGTGCCCCGCGCCCAGGCTCCGCCCTCCACCACATCCACTACCACAACCATCTTCGCCTTTACCGGCCGTCCACTCCTTGAGGGGTGCCGCCTTTGTGGCCTCGCTTTGAGGAACAATGTTGTTGGGTCTCCAAGTTGATCTTGCGGATGTTCATGATCACCGTATCCTCCACCACCGCCATCTCAGGCAACTTCTCCTATAGGTCCATGCGTCGGTGACAACGAAAAATGGCGGGAATTGAGTGGAGAACGGCGGGAAGGACGAAGAGAGTGGGGGATTTTGTCACGGAAACTGTGCGGGCTAGCTTCAAAAACGCGGGCTCCACCTTATTTTTGAGTGGGCATGAGGTGTCGGAGTCCTATGTGGCTCGTGCCCGGACTCCCGCAAAGCCCTTCTCGTTTGGTTCTGTTTTGCGGGTAAATTACCGTCTGGACTGCTCCGCGGACCGATGACAGTGGTCGTTGGATGGCTTGTGGGATCCGAGCAGCTGCCTTCGGGTAGATAGGGGGGTTTGGGGGTTGGCATTGGAAATTCCTAACACAAGTACCTCCGCAGATGTATAATTTTTTTTTGTGGATAGATGTACTTTTTATTACTTGCATGGGTATTTATATCTAGTAAAGTATGTACATATGCCAGACAATAGAATTCCTGATAATTTTGTCAACAAAAAATGACGTTACCTAATCCTTCCACCCGTGCAATTGACGAAATCAAAACTGGCGGCAACTTCTCGTTAATTAGGAGAAGATCGCAAGGCACGAGCCTCCTCTATATAAGGAGGGCTCGCATTCTGAAGCTGCAGTTGAGCCTGAGAAGCAAAGAAACAGCATCTATACGCCATGGCATCGGTTTCGAAGCTTGTGCTTCTCCTGCTGTGCGCCTACCACACTCTCGTTGCTCACGCAGGAGATGATCTTGGCAGTTACTACAAGGTTCTGCCCGCTGGCTCTCTGGAATCTGCCACCCTCAACTGCACCGATCACCAAGGTGCAGTACTGTCCACGCACTTGACATTCCAATGGATCTGGATACCAAACGTATCATTTTAAAACAACGAGTACTATACGTATCATTTAAAAAAAAACGAGTATTATACGTATCATTTCAAAAAACGAATACTATACGTATAGTACTAGTATTTTGTGCACATTTCTAATCGTTTCCATGCCGATCTGGACTGTTTCAGCAGTGAGTCCAGCATCCGGCGGCGTCGTCATGGTGCCGTTGCACCACCGGCACGGCCCATGCTCCCCTGTCCCCTCCACGAAGGCGCCGACCTTGGAGGAGATGCTCCGGTGTGACCAGCTCCGAGCTGACTACATCGGACGGAAGTTCTCTGGCGCCAAGGGTGGCGGCCTGGAGCAATCGGATGTAACCGTGCCGACCTTGCTGGGCCTCTCCCTGGGCACGTTGGAGTACGTGATCACCGTCGGCATCGGCTCGCCGGCCGTGACCCAGACCATGTTCATCGACACCGGCAGTGACGTGTCATGGGTGCACTGCAAGCCGTGCTCGCGGTGCCACTCGCAGGCGGACTCGCTCTTCGACCCCAGATCGTCGAGCACCTACTCCCCGTTCACCTGCAGCTCCGCCGCCTGTGCGCAGCTCCGTCAGGATGGCCAAGGAAACGGCCGCTCCGGCTCCCAGTGCCAGTACGTTGTCAACTACGGCGATGGTTCGAGAACCACCGGGACCTACAGCTCCGACACGCTCTCGCTGGGCTCCAACGCCGTCAGCAACTTCCAGTTTGGGTGCAGCCAGTCTGAGTCGGGCCTCCTTCTCAACGACCAGGACCAGACCGCTGGGCTCATCGGGCTCGGCGGCGGTGCTCAGTCGCTGGCCACCCAGACCGCGGGCACCTTCGGCAAGGCCTTCTCGTACTGCCTCCCGCCGACTCCGAGCTCGTCCGGGTTCCTCACTCTGGGTGCAGCAACCTCGGGTTTCGTCGTCAAGACGCCGTTGCTGAGGAGCAGGCAGGTCCCGGCGTACTACATCGTGTCTCTTCAGGCCATCAGGGTCGGAGGGAGGCAGCTCAACATACCCACCACGGTCTTTTCCGTCGGGTCGCTCATGGACTCCGGCACAATCATCACGCGCCTGCCGCGGACCGCGTACTCGGCGCTGTCATCGGCGTTCAGGGCCGGCATGAAGCAGTACCCGCCGGCGCAGCCCATGGGCATCTTGGACACGTGCTTCGACTTCAGTGGCCAGTCCAGCATCAGAATACCGACCGTCGCACTGGTGTTCTCCGGGGGCGCCGTCGTCAACCTCGCCCCCGAGGGGATCATTCTGGAGAGCTGCCTCGCCTTCGCGGCCAACCGCGATGACAGCTCCCTCGGCATCATCGGCAACGTGCAGCAGCGGACGTTCGAGGTGCTCTACGACGTTGGTGGCGGCGCCGTGGGGTTCAATGCAGGCGCATGCTGATCGGCGCGCACAAGTACTTGTTTGCTGCGGCGAGCTATGACTTCTCACAGAGTATCACTATCACGCATCCTCATACAATATACTCCTAGATAACAATAAAATAAATAAATAAAGAGAAAGTATTAGCATACTACTTATATCATACTCCCTTTATCTTAAAATAAGTGTCTCAAGTTTTAAGACACTTATTTTGAGACCGAAGAAGTTATAAATAAGGTACTTGTATGAGTCTATTAATTAATAAATAAAGCCATATGGAATCCACGACAGTATATGTTCCATATTTTTGCGAGTTCTTTTCACCGGAAGTTCGACAATGTTACTCGTTTGCCGAGAACTGAACAGTAAGTAATATAAAGGAACCTGGTAAACGGGTTTGATTGCCCAATGTCGTGAAAAAACAACTCGGCGATAAGATGAAACTCAGTAAAATATATCATTTGCCAAGCCTCGGGCAAATCAAACTCGGCAAACACCCGACCAATGGGCTGGATGGCGCTCATCATGGGGTGCGCGCGGCGGCCACCTTAAGTTTGCGAAATGGTGGATATATTTGCATGGTTTAGCGGCATGAACGAGCTCGCCATGATTTCCGCATTGACGACGACGAAGAAGCAGCCCATGTTCGCCGGCGATGGTCTCGGCACGCTTCTGATCAACATTCTCCTATGGATGATGTACGAGGCCATCCCAGATAGAGCGCATGGTGAGCCAAACACCGGCCTCTCGTTCAGGCCCCAGCGGCTGATGTGATGGGACGGTGGAAGTGTCGGCCACCATCATTCTAGATGACGACGATAACGAGATGATGGATGCCAACGCCAATGCAGACTGCTGCAGATGGTGGATGGCGATGATGCATGACACATGCAGTGAGGTGTGCTGAGCAGCTCTAGCCTTTACACACATAATCGTCATCGTCCAATGGCATGGTCGAGGTGCCTGGGCAGGCCATGAAATTTTTTAGTGAACTCATTTTCTTTTACTCTAGTAATTAGAACATTATAATTACTAATTATGCACAATTTTTTAATTACACTATGGCAATTTTCAGACATGGCAAGTTTTTTGCCATGGCAAATTAGTAAATAGACCACGGTAGTTTTTTTTTTTGATATGTCATGGTATTTTTACTAATTAGACAATGGAAAATTTTCTTTTCTTGCATTACAATAATTTTTTAATAAATATACCATGGCATTTTTTTAGTTAGACCATGGCAATTTAATTATCTACCCATGGTAGTTTTGATGTAGCATGGCAATTTAATAATGTAGACCATGGCGAGTTTAATATAAAGTCAATGGCATTTTTTCTCAGTTATAACATGGGAATTTAATTCACTAGACCATCTTAGTTTTTGTATGTAGCATGGCAATTTAATTATTTAGACCATGTCAAGTTTAATATAAGTTTCATGGTATTTTATGTTAGTTAGAGCATGACAATTTTATTAACTAGACCATGTTAGTTTTTTGGGGTAGCATGGAAATTTAATTAGTTTAGACCATGCAAGTTTAATATATATTCGATGGCAAAAAAAATTAGTTAGACCACGGCAATTTAATTAACAACACCATGGCAGTTTTTTAGAT